>NC_092158.1:16974611-17244611 GCF_045791955.1 Oncorhynchus clarkii lewisi | reverse complement strand
GCCAGTTGATCAGCTCCAGACCCCAGATTTTTATAATATATATGTTTCATATATGTTTGTCTTACATAGATAACACCATTGATACCCAGGGCTGATCAGGCCTTAGAAAAACAGCGGCACTTACAGTATTAACAAAGGCAATGTATAGGAAAGACAGTTGGCTGACTTAGGCAGAAAAGTTAACACTGGTCATGAAGGAGCCTGACTTACAGATCTGACCCAGCTCCTATCACAGAGAAATAGAGGGAAGGAGAGAAAGAAAGACTGTCATCATACAGACATGGAAGCCAGCAAACACTGATTGCATTATCAATGGTGGTTATGTCCTACATTACTCTGAAATGGGACTGGTATCTGGCCACTGGTTCCTTATCTGGGGATCTGTCATCATTATTTTTGCCCTATAAAATACACAATAATGTTGTTGCTTGTTAGCATATTTTTGGGGGTGTGCTGAAGCCCTCAAATGCTAGCTAGCTAGTTTGCTTGATAATTTAGCAGGGATCTTACAGTAGCAAGCCAGTTCGAATTAAAACATTATTAAAAGCAAGCTGGCAACATGCATCAAACATGTCTTCAGGTTTGGTTGATTATTAGCTAGCTAGCTAACGTTAGCTTGCACGGATCAACATGAGTTCAGGTTCAATGTAAATATTCCTCTCACATTACACATTAGGGAGAGGCTATGTATTCAGCGAGTTACATCACAGTATCATAGCCTAGCATCATGGCGGCATAACCTGTCAAATAATGTCATGTTGCTATCTATAAAGAAAACATAGATACTTACCAACAACACACCAGTCTCAGGTTTGACGTTTACAGGGTTGGAACCATAGACATTAAAACCTGTAAAAGTGATAGCACTGACGTCACCCACGTATTCCTATGGCAAATAAATGTTGAAAATAAGGTCTGAGGTTAATAAATAAATGCATATTTAAATGGATGATTGAATGCACACAAATAATACAATAATGAATCTCACTTTCATCTTATTCATTTAGATTATTTATTAATTTCTGTCTTTCTATATTTCTTCTTCCAATATGATAATAAGGAGGTGTCAATCAAACATATGTGGGTGGTATCTAACAAACCATTGGTTGATCAATGCCACGGTGCGTTGCTCAAATGAATTTGTTTTGGCTGAGTTCAGCATGACAGAATGTGTTCAAAGGTCATGTTTCACGTTAGCACCCCCCCCCCCCCCCCCCAAACAACGTGTAGCACATATACAGTTGAAGTCAGAAGTTTACATACACTTAGGTTGGGGTCATTAAAACTCGTTTTTCAACCACTTCACAAACCATAGTTTTGGAAACTCGGTTAGGACATCTACTTTGTGCATGACAGAAGGAATTTTTCCAAAAATTGTTTACAGACAGATTATTTCACTTATAATTCACTGCATCACAATTCTAGTGAGTCAGAAGTTTACATACACTAAGTTGACTGTGCCTTTAAACAGCTTGGAAAATTCCAGGAAATGATGTAATGGCTTTAGAAGCTTCTGATAGGATAACTGACATCAGTTGAGTCAATTGGAGGTGTACCTGTGGATGTATTTCAAGGCCTACCTTCAAACTCAGTGCCTCTTTGCTTGGGAAAATCGAAAGTAATCAGCCAAGACCTCAGAAAAAAAATTGTAGACCTCCACAAGTCTGGTTCATCCTTGGGAGCAGCTTCCAAACACCTGAAGGTACCATGTTCATCTGTACAAACAATAGTACGCAAGTATAAACACCACCCGACCACGCAGCCATCATAGCGCTTTGGTGCGAAAAGTGCAAATCAATCCCAGAACAACAGCAACAGCAAATCAAATCAAATCAAATCAAATTTTATTTGTCACATACACATGGTTAGCAGATGTTAATGCGAGTGTAGCGAAATGCTTGTGCTTCTAGTTCCGACAATGCAGTAATAACAAGTAATCTAACTAACAATTCCAAAACTACTGTCTTGTACACAGTGTAAGGGGATAAAGAATATGTACATAAGGATATATGAATGAGTGATGGTACAGAGCAGCATAGGCAAGATACAGTAGATGGTATCGGGTACAGTATGTACAAATGAGATGAGTATGTAAACAAAGTGGCATAGTATAGTATAAAGTGGCTAGTGATACATGTATTACATAAGGATACCGTCGATGATATAGAGTACAGTATATACGTATGCGTATGAGATGAATAATGTAGGGTAAGTAACATTTATATAAGGTAGCATTGTTTAAAGTGGCTAGTGATATATTTACATCATTTCCCATCAATTCCCATTATTAAAGTGGCTGGAGTTGAGTCAGTGTCAGTGTGTTGGCAGCAGCCACTCAGTGTTAGTGGTGGCTGTTTAACAGTCTGATGGCCTTGAGATAGAAGCTGTTTTTCAGTCTCTCGGTCCCAGCTTTGATGCACCTGTACTGACCTCGCCTTCTGGATGATAGCGGGGTGAACAGGCAGTGGCTCGGGTGGTTGATGTCCTTGATGATCTTTATGGCCTTCCTGTGACATCGGGTGGTGTAGGTGTCCTGGAGGGCAGGTAGTTTGCCCCCGGTGATGCGTTGTGCAGACCTCACTACCCTCTGGAGAGCCTTACGGTTGAGGGCGGTGCAGTTGCCATACCAGGCGGTGATACAGCCCGCCAGGATGCTCTCGATTGTGCATCTGTAGAAGTTTGTGAGTGCTTTTGGTGACAAGCCGAATTTCTTCAGCCTCCTGAGGTTGAAGAGGCGCTGCTGCGCCTTCTTCACGATGCTGTCTGTGTGAGTGGACCAATTCAGTTTGTCTGTGATGTGTATGCCGAGGAACTTAAAACTTGCTACCCTCTCCACTACTGTTCCATCGATGTGGATAGGGGGGTGTTCCCTCTGCTGTTTCCTGAAGTCCACAATCATCTCCTTAGTTTTGTTGACGTTGAGTGTGAGGTTGTTTTCCTGACACCACACTCCGAGGGCCCTCACCTCCTCCCTGTAGGCCGTCTCATCGTTGTTGGTAATCAAGCCTACCACTGTTGTGCAACAGCAGCAACAACAGGACCTTGTGAATATGCTGGAGGAAACAGGTACAAAAGTATCTATATCCACAGTAAAACGAGTCCTATATAGACATAACCTGAAAGGCCGCTCAGCAAGGAAGAAGCCACTGCTCCAAAACTGCCATAAAAAAGCCAGACTACGGTTTGCAACTGCACATGGGGACAAAGATCATACTTTTTGGAGAAATGTCCTCTGGTCTGATGAAACAAAAATAGAACTGTTTGGCCATAATGACCATCGTTATGTTTGGAGGAAAAAGGTGGACGCTTGCAAGCCGAAGAACACCATCCCAATCGTGAAGCACGGGGGTGGCAGCATCATGTTGTGGGGGGGGCTTTGCTGCAGGAGGGACTGGTGCACTTCACAATATAGATGGCTTCATGAGGAAGGCAAATTCTGTTGATATATTAAAGCAACATCTCAAGACATCAGTCAGGAAGTTAAAGCTTGGTCGCAAATGGGTCTTCCAAATGGACATTGACCCCAAGCATACTTCCAAAGTTGTGATGAAATGGCTTAAGGACAACAAAGTCAAGGTATTGGAGTGGCTATCACAAAGCCCTTACCCAAATCATATAGAGA
The DNA here is from genome assembly GCF_045791955.1 of Oncorhynchus clarkii lewisi. Lineage (NCBI taxonomy): Eukaryota > Metazoa > Chordata > Actinopteri > Salmoniformes > Salmonidae > Oncorhynchus > Oncorhynchus clarkii. The sequence goes on along the minus strand of NC_092158.1, from coordinate 17,240,989 downwards.
AGTTGTGGGCAGAACTGAAAAAGCGTGTGCGAGCAAGGAGGCCTACAAACCTGACTCAGTTACACCAGCTCTGTCAGGAGGAATGGGACAAAATTCCCCCAACTTATTTTAGGAAGCTTGTGGAAGGCTACCCAAAATGTTTGACCCAAGTTAAACAATTTCAAGGCAATGCTACCAAATACTAATTGAGTGTATGTAAACTTCTGACCCACTGAGAACGTGATGAAAGAAATAAAAGCTGAAATAAATCATTCTCTCTACTATTATTCTGACATTTCATATTCTTAAAATAAAGTGCTGATCCTAACTAACCTAAGACAGGGAACTTTTACTGGGATTAATTGTCAGGAATTGTAAAAAACTGAGTTTAAATGTGTTTGGCTAAGGTGTATGTAAACTTTTGACTTCAACTGTAGCTATGTACCAATATAATGTAACTTTTTTGGGGGAAATTGGAAATTATATCTATGATATGTGCACCATAAAGACACACAAAAATAACAAAGGGAATGTTGTCCTTACTTGCTGTAAAAACAGGTGAATAGTTTTGAAAGACTGAGCCATTGACTGCCTGCCTGCACCAGCTGGCTGTGTTACGAGTGGGTTGCTTTTGATAATAAGGCACTGGACTACAGCCATATAGTTTTGAACCTAGATGAAGACCATAAGACGGCAAGTAGGCAAGAAGGAGTTGACAGGGATGAGCGAGAGGAATGTCCAGTTGGCCAGAAAAGTATCAGGATAAGGTAAGACCCAGATGCAGACCGTGTCGAAGTAACAAAGTTTATTACAGCAACAGAGGCAAAGGTACAGGACGGCAGGCAGGCTCAGGCTCAGGTCAGTCAGAGGTTGGAAATCCATATAGGGGCAAAGATACAAGAAGGCAGGCTCAGGGTCAGGCGGGCGGGTTCAGGGTCAGGACAGGCAAGTGTCAAAAATCAGGAGGGCGAGAAAAAGAGAGTCTGGGAAACAACAGGAGTTGACAGGACAAACAATGGTAAGCTTGACAAACAAGACGAACTGGCAACAGACAAACAGAAAACACAGTTATAAGTACACAGGGGATAATGGGGAAGATGGGCGACACCTGGAGCAGGGTGGAGACAAGCACAAAGACAGGTGAAAAAGATCAGGGCGTGACAGAAAAGCATGGTAAGCTAACGTTAATGAGTATCAAGCTATCTAGCTTGGCTAAAACTGACAAAGTTGAGTTGGCTAGCTAGCTGCGTTTTACATCCAGTGTCTCAGTCTTAGACTTAGCTAGTTAGCTAGCTTATGGAGGACCAGACCTGCTGCAATTATAATTAAATGAATGAATAAATAATACACATAAACAGATAAATAAATCATCTGTATTTCAACCTCCAATATGATAATGAGGGGTTGTTAATCAAATGTCCGTGGGTGATATCTAAAACACCATTGGTTGATCAATGTCAAGGTGCGTTGCTCGACTGCTTTTGCTTGATTTTGCACTACCAATATGAAATTAGCCACAATAAGGATTAGCCACAATAGTAGAATTTGCAGTTTGCCTTCAGAATAAAAGTCCTGAATTAAAACTGATGCAAACAGATACAACTTGTGTAGTCATGGCACATTTGGACTGGATAATGTTTAACGAGTTTGGAATGGTATATAAATCCAACAAAAGACAATAATTAGTTGATTTGACCAAAACATTTAAATCAGTTGAAATCGCAGTGGATGTATTAGACTTCACAGAATTGATTTGTGGGCATACTGTATGCATTGTACAGCCTTACCTATATATCTTGGGTTCATGAAATGTTCACATCTGTGAAGAGTTTACACAAATATTAGCATCGTAACTTTTATTGCTGGACGTTAACTGTGGGAAATCATCTCACTATTCAGCGTATTGTGCGTACTGAACATTCAAATTGCAATGTACAGCTTTACCTATTGATCTTGGGTCCACGAAATGGGCTATTAGTCCAGAACACAACTGTGAAGAGTTTACATAATATTAGTGTCGTAGCTCTTATTGCAGGACTTTGACACCACTGTGAAATCAGCCACATTAGCTCACCAGTCAACCTACTGTGTATTGAACGTTCACAATGCAATGTACAGCCTTACCTACTGTATGGATCTTGGGTCCATTTCACACCCACAGAACACACCTGTGAAGAGTTTACACAAATATTAAGGTTGTACTGTAACTCTTATTGCAGGACTTTGACACCAGTGTGAAATGACACTACTGTGAAATGAGCCATATTAGCTCAGCAGTCAATAAGCTGAATAATGAGGTGATTTCCCACGTTAAAGTCCTGCAATAAGAGCTATGACGTGTGTCGTGGCAGAATCAGAATTATTTAGGTAATATTTATAAATAAAATGTTTTATTTATTTATTTCATGCTTATGTGAGATATGTCATTAGAATGTCTATTTTTGGATAATACTGTTGGCCGGTTGCAGTTATCTGTTCTCTGTCAGGGTTCAGTTACTTGGGCCGCAGAGAGGGGAGAGGTCAAGCTTGTCTTCACATGTAAACATATCTTTTAAACCATGTGAATGGATTGATTGAGGGGGAACCAATTATCTCTTGGCTCCACAATGTCTGTGTGCCAGTCACTGTGTCTCCGTCATGTGAGTTGAGATGGGTGTGTCTTGGCTATAAATGATACTAAGACCGGTTTTGTAAGGACTCTCAGAGAATTCATTTATAGACACTGAATTGATCTGAGAGTCATAGGGTTGTGATGGAGCTCATATAATTAAAGATGGACTTTATGATAACTCTGACTTGTGTGTGGTTTGCTCTCGTGATTTGGTAAATACAGGACATTTCCACTACACGCAAATATTTATGTACTCTTTTCACAGTTGTGTTCTGTGGGTGTCACCGAGTAGGCTGATACCCCATTTCATGGACCCAAGATCCTTTGGTAAGGCTGTATATTGCAATATAAATGTCCAATGCAAACAATAAACTGACTGGGGAGGTGATATACCACAGTCAAAGTCCTGCAATAAGAGCTACCATGCTAATATGTGTAAACTCTTCACAGTTGTGTTCTCTGGGTGTCAGTCACTGAGTAGGCTGATTTTTTCATGTGGGTCAGCTTGCTGCTACAAGGGACACATAGGTTAATGAATATATTTGCAAGCTGTTTATCTGATTGATAAAATTGACACATCTGTCAATCTGCCCCTGAACCTAGGCCGTCATTGAAAATAAGAATTTGTTCTTAACTGACTTGCCTAGTTAAAAAAAGGTAAAATAAATTAAAAAATTTAAATTTAAAAATGACATGAGCTATCGCCTTACTACCGCCAACAGAGTTCACGTTAGCTAGCTAAGTGGACTCAAGCTAGGTTTCTAGAAAATAACAACTAGCTATATAATTGGTAGCTTTAAAGACAAGCTAGTGTAAGAATATTTAAAGATAAATACACAACGCAGGGAATTAACGATCAATGGAAATAGTTTGTTTTTCTGTAATAGGGAATTAAACATCAATGGAAGTGGTTGTGTTTCTGTAATGGGAAACTGAAGATTAATGGGTCAGGGACACGGGTTGTTTTTCAGTTCAACATCTGTTTAGAATCTGTGTAGGGGTTCCAGTCCGGGAATCATAGCTACATGTGGCAAATTCTCATTGGTCCAAATTGTCTATACATTGAGCCTGAAACGGGATGCTGGGTATTTGGCTATTGGCCCAATTTTATTGCAAGGAATTCTAATTGGTCAACCACAGGCTAGGCTTGGGTATAAACTACATCCAGTCTCTTTGTTCAGAGGAGAAAACACTGAGAACAGGGAAGAATTAAATTTACCATCCACTTTCCAGCACAACTACTATGATTTTTTATCTTTGAAGAAATATATTTTTCTCCTCCTGATTTGCTCTGGCGTCTGTGTTATTGAAGAATAACATCAACTGCTAACACTAGTTACCATTTGAACCGTTTTTGTCAAACTACTTTGTTCCCCTGCCTGCTTAAATGTGTATTTTTGACTGAATGTTGGCAAGAAAAATGCCCGTCCTCATTTTACTGCGAATAGGTTGTGTTTTCATATAATTTGGCTGATTAGGGGGCTTGTGCACATTTACATTAGAGTTACTGACTTCCTAAGATTTATTTTGTTGTTGTTACCTTTCAGGTGGAGTGGCGTTGCTGACAGGCCAGCATGCTGACAGGCCAGGGCCCATATACACAAAGGATCTCAGAGTAGTACTGACTTTAGGATTTTTGCCTTCACACTGAGTACATGTTACATCTTCCCCTGCCATACCCTCTACTTCTCATCCTGTGTCTCCCTAACCTGCCAACACCCCCCAGTGCGCTCTCCCTCTCTCGCTCTGTGTGGGTGTGTCTGATTGTGGGATGTTTGCTTGACACCCCCTCATTATCATATTGGAGGAAGAAATGCATAAATAAATAAATGAAGAAATAATATAAATGTAAAAAATTAAAGAAAGTGGGATTAATTATTTAAATCATTATATATTTTTGTGTTCATTGATTTATACATTTATGTATCTATTTATGTGTGCATTTATTTATTCATGTAGTTCTATAATTTATGTGCGCATTTATTTTTTAAATTCTAATTACGGAAGGTTTGGTCCTCCATACAAAACGTCCCTCTAAATTGTTTTTGTTTGGCTGTTATGGCGATCGTAATTTACATAGGCTTTCTAGGGCAGACCAGGGCTTTTGGCATAGCTAGGTTGCTATGCAGTAGCCGACCAGCAGAGCTGGTAACTTCATGCTCCATACCGGAAACTGGGGGCCTGGTTGAAACCAGTTCAGGGAACAGAACCGAAAACCGTAAAATAACAAACATTTTCGAGGAACAGAAGCAGAACCGAGAATGAAAGTGATCTATTCTGTTCAGGAACAAAACCGTTATTTTAAATGTGTGAGAGAGGGTTAATAATGTTATTTTACATTAAGGGCATTTTTTTTCCAGTCCCACAAAAAACACAACAAAGCACCTATGCAAAGTCCTCACTCTGTCACTCAGAAATTTACCCCAGTGTCTGCCTGTCTGCCAGCTGAAAATATTTTTTGATTAGTCATCCAACTCAGAATTCCAAGTCAGAAACTCTGGCATCTTTCTAGAGCTCTGTCTTTCTGACCTGAAGAGCACTGACGTCATGATTTTTCCTCATTTTCTTCCTAGTTCCCAGTTGTTTTGAAAGCACCAATAGTTTGTAGCCTTCTGATGTTACATGTGTGATTCAGAAATTAGGGAGAAAGATATTTAATTAGAGAAAAATGTAGTTAATGCTAGTACATTGGATGTATTTTTTACTAGGCAAGTCAGGGAAGAACAATTTCTTGTTTACAATGACAACCTAGGAACAGTGGGTTAACTACCTTTTTCAGGGGCAGAATGGCAGATTTTTACCTTGTCAGCTCGGGGATTCGATCTAGCAACCTTTCAGTTACTGGCCCAACGCTCTAACCACCACCTGCCTCCCCGCCTCCCCCTACAAAATTATGTTGATCTGCACACACAAGCTCGTTAGCTACCTAGCTTTGGTCCAACGTTAGTTAACTCTCTGAAGTTCAGAGAACCCACTCCTCCGTATACAATTCTGTGGACCTAATTCAGATAATGCATGTCATAACAACAAGATGCACAACGCTTCAAGCCAAACCTCCTCCTCCTCCACCTTCTCTTGCTCTCTCCCCACCCACAAAATGTCAGTCGCATCTCGCGCCCTACACTCGTCTGCCCAACACATGTAAATAGCTTGCCCGCTCCATAGCAAGCTGCTCTATCTGCACTGATTGGAGAAGTAATTTAATGTTGATCTAAGTATATAAAAATATGTATTTCAGAGGTTTAAAAAGGAACAGAAAGGAACAATATAAAGCGTTATTTTTTTTTGTTTGAACAATTTCCAAACTTTATTTCGCTGGTCAGAATGGTGGAACAGAACAAAGAAATATATGGTTCGGTTCAGAACAAAACAATTGGAAAATAATGTTGGTTCCAACCCCTGGACGGTTAGAATCCATATCCTGCCATCTACCCAAGATTGTTGAACAACTTTATGGAAGCACATTTTTATTAGAGTAGCAATTTCCTGAGCAAGGACAAGTACTAACCACATGTTTCTTGTCTGGGTACCAGCACATGTTAATAAGAAAAAGGGAGCATGAATTGTAATCCAAACCCAACCTTCAGATTACAAACTCTGTTTTGGAAGAGACTGACTTTATAACCAAAATGATCCTATTTACACTTTGTAGTCAATTTTGACACTAGAATAAATGTTTCTGATCCATATCGATGCCATTTTCAAAATGATTAGTTCAAAGGGGTGAAGTCAGAGTTGGGATGTTCCAAGGATCCCGTTTATACTTTCCCCATCCTCGAGGTCCTCCTCCCTACTCCCTCCAATGAAAGTTCTGGACATACAGGCCTACATGGGGTTTTACAAGGGCAGCTCATAGGCATAGACTGTGTGTGTGCCTGAGTGTGTCTATGCTGGGGGAGCCAGGCAGGCTGGCAGGCCCATTAGAAATGCAGCGCTGGGGAGCAGGCCAGGGATTCACAGTAATTAGATGACAAAACGGTGTCGGCTGGAGATGAGAGAGAGAGGGTCACACACACACACACACACACACACACACACACACACACACACACACAAATACACACTGCCTCCAATGCAGGGCAATCTGTAAGTGTCAATCACCACACTACCGTGGGGAAAAGAGAGGGAGAGGGATGGGAGAGAAAAAGAAAGAAAGCGAGAGGAGGACAGAAAGGAGAAAGGTGAGAGAAAGTGAGGGGGAGGGAAGAGAGTGGGATGAAAGAGAGGGAAAGAGGGGGAGAGGGAGTAAAGGAAGAGAGCGCGGTGAAAGAGAAGAAAAGAGGGAGGGAGGGAAGAGAGTAGGGGTGAAAGAGAGGGAGAGAGGGGAGAGGGAGGGAAGGAAGAGGGCATGGGTGAAAGAGAGGGAGGGAGGGAGGGGAGCAGGGGTGAAAGAGAGGGAGGGAGGGAGAGAGGGAGGGAAGGAAGAGGGCATGGGTGAAAGAGAGGGAAAGAGGGGAGAGGGAGGGAAGGAAGAGGGCATGTGTGAAAGAGAGGGAAAGAGGGGAGAGGGAGGGAAGGAAGAGGGCATGGGTGAAAGAGAGGGAAAGAGGGGAGAGGGGGGGAGGGAGGGGAGCATGGGTGAAAGAGAGGGAAAGAGGGGAGAGGGAGGGAAGGAAGAGGGCATGGCTGAAAGAGAGGGAGGGAGGGAGGGGAGCATGGGTGAAAGAGAGGGAGGGAGGGAGGAGAGCAGGGGTGAAAGAGAGGGAAAGAGGGGAGGGGGAGGGAAGGAAGGGCAGGGGTGAAAGAGAGGGAGGGGGGAGGGGAGCATGGGTGAAAGAGAGGGAGGGATGGAGGGAGGGAGGGGAGCATGGGTGAAAGATAGGGAGGGAGGGGAGCATGGGTGAAAGAGAGGGAGGGAGGGGAGCAGGGGTGAAAGAGAGGGAATGAGGGGAGAGGGAGGGAGGGAGGGGAGCATAGGTGAAAGATAGGGAGGGAGGGGAGCAGGGGTGAAAGAGAGGCAGGGAGGGAGGGAGGGAGGGAGGGAGGGAGGGAGGGAGGGAGGGAGGGAGGGAGGGAGGGAGGGAGGGAGGGAGGGAGGGAGGGAGGGAGGGGAGCAGGGGTGAAAGAGAGGGAAAGAGGGGAGAGAGAGGGAAGAGGGCATGGGTGAAAGAGAGGGAGGGAAGGAAGAGGGCAGGGGTGAAAGAGAGGGAGGGAGGGAGGGGAGCATGGGTGAAAGAGAGGGAAAGAGGGGAGAGGGAGGGAAGGAAGAGGGCATGGGTGAAAGAGAGGGAAAGAGGGGAGAGGGAGGGAGGGAGGGGAGCATGGGTGAAAGAGAGGGAGGGAGGGGAGCAGGGGTGAAAGAGAGGGAGGGAGGGGAGCAGGGGTGAAAGAGAGGGAGGGAGGGGTGCATGGGTGAAAGAGAGGGAGGGAGGGAGGGGAGCATGGGTGAAAGAGAGGGAAAGAGGGAGGGGAGCAGGGGTGAAAGAGAGGGAGGGAGGGAGGGAGGGGAGCAGGGGTGAAATAGAGGGAGGGAGGGTGGCATGGGTGAAAGAGAGGGAGGGAGGGATGGGAGCAGGGGTGAAAGAGAGGGAGGGAGGGAGGGAGGGAGGGGAGCATGGGTGAAAGAGAGGGAGGGAGGGAGGGGAGCAGGGGTGAAAGAGAGGGAGGGAGGGAGGGGAGCATGGGTGAAAGAGAGGGAGGGAGGGAGGGGAGCAGGGGTGAAAGAGAGGGAGGGAGGGAGGGGAGCATGGGTGAAAGAGAGGGAGGGAGGGGAGCAGGGGTGAAAGAGAGGGAGGGAGGGAGGGGAACATGGGTGAAAGGGAGGGAGGGAGGGAGGGAGGGAGGGAGGGAGGGAGGGAGGGAGGGAGGGAGGGAGGGAGGGAGGGAGGGAGGGAGGGAGGGAGGGAGGGGAGCAGGGGTGAAAGAGAGGGGGGAGGGAGGGGAGCAGGGGTGAAAGAGAGGGGGGAGGGAGGGGAGCAGGGGTGAAAGAGAGGGAGGGAGGGAGGGAGGGAGGGGAGCAGGGGTGAAAGAGAGGGAGAGAGGGGGAGAGGGAGGGAAGGAAGAGGGCATGGGTGAAAGAGAGGGAGGGAGGGAGGGGAGCAGGGTGAAAGTGAGGGAAAGAGGGGAGAGGGAGTGAATCAAAAAGGGTGAAGAAAAAAAAGAAAGAAAAAAGAGAGAAAAAAAGAGAAAAAGAGAGAGAGGCATGGGAGTTAAGTTAGAGAGATATCATTTTGATTTGGAAAGGGGGGGTTCATTATCTTGACCAATCACACTCAAGTCGGCAAACAAGAAAAAGTATGAAGGCAACCAACATAATGATCTGTGACTCAATCAGATGAGAGTGGAGAGATGATTCTTGTAGGTACACTATTTTCATGAACAATCAGGGCTGGTAATGTCTGATGCTTGTAATGGGTTTATTGTAGGATCACAATACAACACTTAAGCCATGCAGCATTACGTCATCGCCATCGTTGTTGTTGCCATCAGCATCATCATCATTCATCCAATAACCTAATAATAATAATGCATGTTATTTGCACCTCACAAGACACCCAAAGTTTAAAAGTAAATTACACAAAAGAAAAACTATCATTCATATAGCAGGACAGTTTATACTTCTACTACTATTATCTACTTTATAGTAAATACATGTGGATAGCGTTATGGACAAGTAGTGTATGTGATGACAGGTGACGTGTGAGTTCCATCCCTTCAGGTCACGAGAGAGGATATTCAGTGTCTTCGTCTGTTGCCTAACCATATACACATACATAATACTGAGGGTATATTACCTAACCATACACACATACATAATACTGAGGGTATATTAATATGAAGGATATATATTAAGGATATATTCCATACAGTATATATGACATTGTTTTGTGAGTTGTAAGACTGATTGTAAGACTTGACAGAGGACAGACCATGTTAACAAGGGAACATCACAGGACAGAGGACACACTGTGCTAACACTGGAACATCACAGGACAGAGAACACACCATGCTAACACTGGAACATCACAGGACAGAGAACACACCATGCTAACACTGGAACATCACTGGACAGAGAACACACCATGCTAACACTGGAACATCACAAGACAGAGAACACACCATGCTAACACTGGAACATCACAGGACAGAGAACACACCATGCTAACACTGGAACATCACAGGACAGAGAACACACCATGCTAACACTGGAACATCGCAGGACAGAGAACACACCATGCTAACACTGGAACATCACAGGACAGAGAACACACCATGCTAACACTGGAACATCACAGGACAGAGAACACACCATGCTAACACTGGAACATCACAGGACAGAGGACACACTGTGCTAACACTGGAACATCACAGGACAGAGAACACACCATGCTAACACTGGAACATCACAAGACAGAGAACACACCATGCTAACACTGGAACATCACAGGACAGAGAACACACTTTGTTTATTAAATGACACTGGAAGAGTGATTATTCAGATTGCAGCTTCATACACCTCCCACGTGTAGGACCTGCTAGTTAGAGGGGACTACAGTTCAATTAAAAGCACTTACCTCAGAGCTTTGGTTGATAAGCTGTGTGTGTGTGTGTGTGTGTGTGTGTGTGTGTGTGTGTGTGTGTGTGTGTGTGTGTGTGTGTGTGTGTGTGTGTGTGTGTGTGTGTATCTATAAATGATTTAAGTCAAAGTCAGAGTTCTACGCTCTTATTTCAACTCTGAACCGGCCCTTTACCTGACCCAAGCTAAGAAAAAGGACTTTCGATTCTTATCGTACATTAACTTTATTTTCTAATCATAACCTTAAATTAAACCATATGACAATCATATGTTGCAAAGGTTGACAGTAAAGTCGATTATATGACATTTTCCAAATGTAGGCCTAAATATCATATGAAAAGAGCAAAATGTCAGTATCCATCGTTGTCCATCCACTAGGGCTGCTAGAGGTCGTAGTTTGTCCGCTAGGGCTGCTAGAGGTCGTAGTTCGTCCACTAGAGTTGCTAGAGGTGGTGGTATATCCACTAGGGGAGCTAGAGGTTGTAGTCCATCCACTAGGGGAGCTAGAGGTTGTAGTCCATCCACTAGGGGAGCTAGAGGTTGTAGTCCATCCACTAGGGGAGCTAGAGGTCGTAGTCCATCCACTAGGGGAGCTAGAGGCTGTAGTCCGTCCACTAGGGGAGCTAGAGGCTGTAGTCCGTCCACTAGGAGAGCTAGAGGTTGTAGTCCATCCACTAGGGGAGCTAGAGGCTGTAGTCCGTCCACTAGGGGAGCTAGAGGCTGTAGTCCATCCACTAGGGGAGCTAGAGGCTGTAGTCCGTCCACTAGGGGAGCTAGAGGTTGTAGTCCATCCACTAGGGGAGCTAGAGGCTGTAGTCCGTCCACTAGGGGAGCTAGAGGTTGTAGTCCATCCACTAGGGGAGCTAGAGGTCGTGGTCCATCCCCTAGGGGAGCTAGAGGTCGTGGTCCATCCACTAGGAGAGCTAGAGGTGGTGGTACATCCACTAGGGGAGCTAGAGGTTGTAGTCCATCCACTAGGGGAGCTAGAGGTTGTAGTCCATCCACTAGGGGAGCTAGAGGTCGTGGTCCATCCACTAGGGGAGCTAGAGGCTGTAGTCCATCCACTAGGGGAGCTAGAGGCTGTAGTCCGTCCACTATGGGAGCTAGAGGTTGTAGTCCATCCACTAGGGGAGCTAGAGGTCGTGGTCCATCCACTAGGGGAGCTAGAGGTCGTGGTCCATCCCCTAGGGGAGCTAGGCGTTGTGGTCTATCCACTTGGGCTGCTAGTGGTCATGGTCCGTACACTAGGGGAGCTAGAGGTTGTAGTCCATCCACTAGGGGAGCTGGAGGTCGTGGTCCATCCACTTGGGCTGCCAGTGGTCATAGTCCGTACACTAGGGGAGCTAGAGGTCATAGTCCGTACACTAGGAATGCTAGAGGTCGTAGTCGTCCACTGGGGATGCTAGAGGTTGTAGTCATCCACTAGGGGAGCTAGAGGTTGTAGTCCATCCAGTAGGGATGCTAGAGGTTGTAGTCCATCCACTAGGGGAGCTAGAGGTTGTAGTCCATCAACTAGGGGAGCTAGAGGTTGTAGTTCATCCACTAGGGGAGCTAGAGGTCGTGGTCCACCCACTAGGGGAGTTAGAGGTCGTGGTCCATCCATTAGGGCTGCTAGTGGTCATAGTCCGTACACTAGGGGAGCTAGAGGTTGTAGTCCGTACACCAGGGGAGCTAGAGGTTGTAGTCGTCCACTAGGGGAGCTAGAGGTTGTAGTTCGTCCACTAGGGGGGGTTGAGGTTGTAGTCTGTCCACTAGGGAGCTAGAGGTTGTAGTTCGTCCACTAGGGGGGCTAGAGGTTGTAGTCTGTCCAAATCAAATCAAATCCAATCATATCAAATTTTATTTGTCACATACACATGGTTAGCAGATGTTAATGCGAGTGTAGCGAAATGCTTGTGCTTCTAGTTCCGACAATGCAGTAATAACAAGTAATCTAACTAACAATTCCAAAACTACTGTCTTGTACACAGTGTAAGGGGATAAAGAATATGTACATAAGGATATATGAATGAGTGATGGTACAGAGCAGCATAGGCAAGATACAGTAGATGGTATCGAGTACAGTATGTACAAATGAGATGAGTATGTAAACAAAGTGGCATAGTTTAAAGTGGCTAGTGATACATGTATTACATAAGGATACAGTCAATGATATAGAGTACAGTATATACGTATGCATATGAGATGAATAATGTAGGGTAAGTAACATTATATAAGGTAGCATTGTTTAAAGTGGCTAGTGATATATTTACATCATTTCCCATCAATTCCCATTATTAAAGTGGCTGGAGTTGTGTCAGTGTGTTGGCAGCAGCCACTCAGTGTTAGTGGTGGCTGTTTAACAGTCTGATGGCCTTGACATAGAAGCTGTTTTTCAGTCTCTCGGTCCCAGCTTTGATGCACCTGTACTGACCTCGCCTTCTGGATGATAGCGGGGTGAACAGGCAGTGGCTCGGGTGGTTGATGTCCTTGATGATCTTTATGGCCTTCCTGTGACATCGGGTGGTGTAGGTGTCCTGGAGGGCAGGTAGTTTGCCCCCGGTGATGCGTTGTGCAGACCTCACTACCCTCTGGAGAGCCTTACGGTTGAGGGCGGTACAGTTGCCATACCAGGCGGTGATACAGCCCGCCAGGATGCTCTCGATTGTGCATCTGTAGAAGTTTGTGAGTGCTTTTGGTGACAAGCCAAATTTCTTCAGCCTCCTGAGGTTGAAGAGGCGCTGCTGCGCCTTCTTCACGATGCTGTCTGTGTGAGTGGACCAATTCAGTTTGTCTGTGATGTGTATGCCGAGGAACTTAAAACTTGCTACCCTCTCCACTACTGTTCCATCGATGTGGATAGGGGGGTGTTCCCTCTGCTGTTTCCTGAAGTCCACAATCATCTCCTTAGTTTTGTTGACGTTGAGTGTGAGGTTATTTTCCTGACACCACACTCCGAGGGCCCTCACCTCCTCCCTGTAGGCCGTCTCGTCGTTGTTGGTAATCAAGCCTACCACTGTTGTGTTGTCCGCAAACTTGATGATTGAGTTGGAGGCGTGCATGGCCACGCAGTCGTGGGTGAACAGGGAGTACAGGAGAGGGCTCAGAACGCACCCTTGTGGGGCCCCAGTGTTGGGGATCAGCGGGGAGGAGATGTTGTTGCCTACCCTCACCACCTGGGGGGCGGCCCGTCAGGAAGTCCAGTACCCAGTTGCACAGGGCGGGGTCGAGACACAGGTTCTCAAGCTTGATGACGAGCTTGGAGGGTACTATGGTGTTGAATGCCGAGCTGTAGTCGATGAACAGCATTCTCACATAGGTATTCCTCTTGTCCAGATGGGTTAGGGCAGTGTGCAGTGTGGTTGAGATTGCATCGTCTGTGGACCTATTTGGGCGGTAAGCAAATTGGAGTGGGTCTAGGGTGTCAGGTAGGGTGGAGATGATATGGTCTCTCAAAGCACTTCATGATGACGGATGTGAGTGCTACGGGGCGGTAGTCGTTTAGCTCAGTTACCTTAGCTTTCTTCGGAACAGGAACATTGGTGACCCTCTTGAAGCATGTGGGAACAACAGACTGGGATAGGGATTGATTGAATATGTCCGTAAACACACCGGCCAGCTGGTCTGCGCATGCTCTGAGGGCGCGGCTGGGGATGCCGTCTGGGCCTGCAGCCTTGCGAGGGTTAACACGTTTAAATGTCTTACTCACCTCGGCTGCAGTGAAGGAGAGACCGCATGTTTTCGTTGCAGGCCGTGTCAGTGGCACTGTATTGTCCTCAAAGCGGGCAAAGAAGTTATTTAGTCTGCCTGGGAGCAAGACATCCTGGTCCGTGACTGGGCTGGATTTCTTCCTGTAGTCCGTGATTGACTGTAGACCCTGCCACATGCCTCTTGTGTCTGAGCTGTTGAATTGAGATTCTACTTTGTCTCTGTACTGGCGCTTAGCTTGTTTGATAGCCTTGCGGAGGGAATAGCTGCACTGTTTGTATTCGGTCATGTTACCAGACACCTTGCCCTGATTAAAAGCAGTGGTTTGCGCTTTCAGTTTCACACGAATGCTGCCATCAATCCACGGTTTCTGGTTAGGGAATGTTTTAATCGTTGCTATGGGAACGACATCTTCAACGCACGTTCTAATGAACTCGCACACCGAATCAGCGTATTCGTCAATGTTGTTATCTGACGCAATACGAAACATCTCCCATTCCACATGATGGAAGCAGTCTTGGAGTGTGGAGTCAGCTTGGTCGGACCAGCGTTGGACAGACCTCAGCGTGGGAGCCTTTTGTTTTAGTTTCTGTCTGTAGGCAGGGATCAACAAAATGGAGTCGTGGTCAGCTTTTCCGAAAGGGGGGCGGGGCAGGGCCTTATATGCGTCGCGGAAGTTTAACAATGATCCAAGGTCTTTCCACCCCTGGTTGCGCAATCGATATGCTGATAAAATTTAGGGAGTCTTGTTTTCAGATTAGCCTTGTTAAAACCTCTTCATCCTACCCCCTCCTTTTTTGAACATTCTGTTAAAAATCGCGCAACTTTTCAGCGTCCTGCTACTCATGCCAGGAATATAGTATATGCATATGATTAGTATGTGTGGATAGAAAACACTCTGAAGTTTCTAAAACTGGTTAAATCACGGCTGTGACTATAACAGAGCGTGTGTTTCATTGAAAAACGCAAGAAAAACTGCTCTCTGAAAGCAAAAAATAATTTCCATAAGTCACTTCCACCAGTTGTTAAAAGAGAACAGAATTTAATGGGAATTTGCCTGCACCTCATACAAATTCCGCACGATGGCGCCATTGTACTAATTTTCAATTGAATTAATTGTTGGAAAATACATCTGTCTGACCTCCAGTTTTCCAGTCTTCACCCGGAAGCAGTTTAGGGAGAGATCAGATGGCATTGTTTTTGAAGTGAGGACCTATTGAAGAGACATCGCCCTGTAATCATTTTGATAGATTATAAACGTTTACTAATACCTAAAGTTGGATTACAAAAGGATTTCGAAGTGTTTTGTGAAAGTTTATCGTCGACTTTTTTAATTTAAAAAAATTACGCAGCGTTTAAAAACGATGATTTTTTCTGAATGACACAGTTTCCATACAAAGCTATTTTGGGTATATATGGACCGATTTAAACGAAAAAAAGACCCAATAGTGATGTTTATGGGGCATATAGGAGTGCCAAGAAAGAAGCTCGTCTAAGGTAATGAATGTTTTATATTTTATTTCTGCGTTTTGGGTAGCGCCGGCTATCGCAAAATCTGTTGTTTACGTGTCGAGCTGGCATTTTGGGGGGTGCATGCTATCAGATAATAGCTTCTGATGCTTTCGCCGAAAAGCATTTTAAAAATCTGACTTGCTGGCTAGGTTCACAACGAGTGTAGCTTTAATTCAATACCCTGCTTGTGAATTTTGATCAAGGTTTGAGTTTTAACGAGTACATTTAGCATTTAGCGTAGCGCATTTGCATTTCCAGGTGCCTAGTTGAGACATCTGCGTCTCAAGTAGGATCAAGAAGTTAAAATCCCCAGCTACAATGAATGCAGCTTCCGGATAAATCGTTTCCAGTTTGCAGAGAGTTAAATAAAGTTAGTTCAGAGCCATCGATGTGTCTGCTTGGGGGGGGATATATGCGGCTGTGATTATAATCGAAGAGAATTCTCTTGGTAGATAATGCGGTCTACATTTGATTGTGAGGAATTCTAAATCAGGTGAACAGAAGGATTTGAGTTCCTGTATGTTTCTTTCATCACACCATGCCACGTTGGCCATGAGGCATATGCCCCCGCCCCTCTTCTTACCAGAAAGATGTTTGTTTCTGTCAGCGCGATGCGTGGAGAAACTTGTTGGCTGCACCGCTTCGGATAGAGTCTCTCCAGTGAGCCATGTTTCAGTGAAGCAAAGGACGTTACAGTCTCTGATGTCCCTCTGGAATGCTACCCTTGCTCGGATTTCATCAACCTTGTTATCAAGAGACTGGACATTGGCAAGAAGAATGCTAGGGAGTGGTGCACGGTGTGCCCGTCTCCGGAGTCTGACCAGAAGACCGCCTCGTTTCCCTCTCTTTCGGAGTCGTTTTTTTGGGTCGCTGCATAGGATCCACTCCGTTGTCCTGTTTGTAAGGCAGAACACAGGATCCGCATCGCGAAAAACATATTCTTGGTCGTACTGATGGTGAGTTGACGCTGATCTTATATTCAGTAGTTCTTCTCGACTGTATGTAATGAAACCTAAGATGACCTGGGGTACTAATGTAAGAAATAACACGTAAAAAAACAAAAAACTGCATAGTTTCCTAGGAACGCGAAGCGAGGCGGCCATCTCTGTCGGCGCCGGAAGTCTAGGGAGCTAGAGGTTGTAGTCAGAGGTTGTAGTCATCCACTGAAGATGCTAGAGGTTGTAGTTGTCCACTAGGGGAGCTATAGGTTGTAGTTTGTCCACTAGGGGGGCTAGAGGTTGTCGTCATCCACTAGGGATGCTAGAGGTTGTAGTTGTCCACTAGGGGAGCTAGAGGTTGTAGTTTGTCCACTAGGGGGGCTAGAGGTTGTCGTCTGTCCACTAGGGAGCTAGAGGTTGTAGTTCGTCCACTAGGGGGGCTAGAGGTTGTAGTCTGTCCACTAGGGAGCTATAGGTTGTAGTCATCCACTAGGGATGCTAGAGGTTGTAGTTGTCCACTAGGGGAGCTAGAGGTTGTAGTTCGTCCACAAGGGGAGCTAGAGGTTGTAGGAGGTCAAGAAGCCTTAGGGTTAGGATGTTCTTTGAGCATCAGCTGCCCTGCCCTTCTCAGACCATGGATGGTGGCCCATCTTTGCTTGATGGTATGCTCTTCTGGAGGGAAGGCAAACACTGTGCGTAGGAGCAATAATGAGCAAAGCCAAGCTGGCTGGGGAAGGCTTTCCTGTGAATACGGAAATGCTGATAGAGGAATGTGTCCGGAGTTTTCAATACCCACAGGACAGGCGGCTAGGGCCATTACTGTGTTCTGAGTTTACTAATGACCTTCACTGACCTTGTATAAAGCCTGTGTGTCTATGTACACTGATTACTAAACAGTATACACGTCGGCTACGACAGTAAAGTAAATAACTGACACCCTTAACATTATAATGAGTAACTATCAATAGGCAGGTGCTAAATATTTCAAAAACTAAAAGCATCATTTTTGGGACAAATCACTCGCTCAATCCTAAACCTCATCTGAATATATTATTGAATAATGTGGCGATTGAGCAAGTTGAGGAGACTATACTGCTGGGGGTAACCCGAGATAGCAAGCTGTCATGGTCAAAACATATAGACTCAATGATTGCTACAATGGCAAGAGGTCTGTCCTGCTTTCTTGACATCTCTGCTTTCTTGACATCTCAGTCGACCAGACAGGTCCTAGAGGCCCTAGTTTTGTCGCACCTCGACTACTGACCTTGACTTCTGCCCAGCTGTGTGGTTATGTGCGGCAAAGAGTTGGAAGAGTTGAAGTTGGAAGTTTACATACACCTTAGCCAAATACATTTCAACTGAGATTTTCACAATTCCTGACATTTAATCCTAGTACAAAATCCCTGTCTTAGGTCAGTTCGGGTCACCACTTTATTTTAAGAATGTGAAATGTCAGAATAATAGTAGATAATAGTAATTTATTTCAGCTTTTATTTATTTCATCACATTCCCTGTGGGTCAGAAGTTTACATACAATCAATTAGCATTTGGTAGCATTGCCTTGAAATTGTTTAACTTGAGTTGGAGGAATTTTGTCCCATTCCTCCTGACAGAGCTGGTGTAACTGAGTCAGGTTTGTAGGCCTCCTTGCTCACACACGCTTTTTCAGTTTGGTCCACAAATGTTTTATGAGATTGAGGTCAGGGCTTTGTGATGGCCACTCCAATACCTGGACTTTGTTGTCCTTAAGCCATTTTGCCACAACTTTGGAAGTATGCTTGGGGTCAATGTCCATTTGGAAGAACCATTTGTGACCAAGCTTTAACTTCCTGACTGATGTCTTGAGATGTTGCTTCAATATATCCACATAATTTTCCTCCTTCATGATGCCATCTATTTTCTGTAGAGCACCAGTCCCTCCTGCAGCAAAGCACCCCCACAACATGATGCTGCCACCCCGTGCTTCACGGTTGGGATGGTGTTCTTCGGCTTGCAAGCATCCCCCTATTTCCTCCAAACATAACGATGGTCATTATAGCCAAACAGTTCTATTTTTGTTTCATCAGACCAGAGGACAATTCTTCAAAAAGTATGATCTTTGTCCCCATGTGCAGTTGCAAACCGTAGTCTGGCTTTTTATGGCAGTTTTGGAGCAGTGGCTTCTTCCTTGCTGAGTGTCCTTTCAGGTTATGTCGATATAGGACTCGTTTTACTGTGGATACATACTTCTGTACCTATTTCCTCCAGCATCTTCACAAGGTCCTTTGCTGTTGTTCTGGGATTGATTTGCACTTTTCGCACCAAAGCGGTATGACGGCTGCGTGGTCCCATGGTGTTTATAATTGCGTACTATTGTTTGTACAGATGAACGTGGTACCTTCAGGCGTTTGGAAATTGCTCCCAAGGATGAACCAGACATGTGGAGGTCTACAATTTTTCTTCTGAGGTCTTGGCTGATTTCTTTTGATTTTCCCATGATGTCAAGCAAAGAGGCACTGAGTTTGAAGGTAGGACTTGAAATACATCCAACGGTACACCTCCAATTGACTCAAATGATGTTAATTAGCCTATCAGAAGCTTCTAAAGCCATGACATCATTTTCTGGAATTTTCCAAGCTGTTTAATTTGCAGTCAACTTAGTGTATGTAAACTTCTGATCCACTTCTGACCCAAATAATCTGTCTGTAAACAATTGTTGGAAAAATGACTTGTGTCATGCACAAAGTAGATGTCCTCACCGACTTGCCAAAACTATAGTTTGTTAACAAGAAATTTGTGGAGTGGTTAAAAAACAAGTTTTAATGACTCCAACCTAAGTGCATGTAAACTTCCGACTTCAATTGTCAGTAAATAGCAGTTGGTCCAGAACAAAGCAGCATGTATTGCACTTAGATGCACTCCTCAAAGTTGAAGAGAGATTGATTACATTACTGTTGGTCTTTGTGAGAGGTTTTGATGTGTTGAAGGTATCAAACTGTCTGTTCAAGCAGTTGGCAACACAGTTCTGACATTCATCAGTACCACACAAGACATGCAATCAGAAGTCTCCTCACAGTCCCCAGGTCCAGAACAGAGGCTGGGAAATGCACAGTATTAATTAAAGCCATGAGTACATGGAACTCTCTGCCAGCCCAGGTCTCTCAAGATAGCAATAAAAACAGATAAAAGAACAGATAAAAGAACACCTTATGGTACAACAGGAACTGTAAAGAGACACAGATATTTGATGTATTTTGTAGATAAGTGGCCTTGCACGAACCTTGGCCTGTGCAAGCTGGAACGGCTCATAAGGCAGGGGCCATTTGCTGTTTCTGAAGTGTGATGCAGAGGCAGGAGATGTAGTATTATGAAGTGTTATGTAGGAATATGAAAACTGAGTGTACAAAACATTAGGAACACCTAACTAATATTGAGTTGCACTGTTTTTTTCCTTCAGAATTGCCTCAATTTGTTGGGGCATGGACTTTACAAGGTGCCAAAAGCGTTCCACAGGGATGCTGGCCCATGCTCCACAAAGTTGTGTCAAGTTGGCTGGATGTCCTTTTGGTGGTGGACCATTCTTGATACACATGGGAAGCTGTTGAGCGTGAAAAACCCAGCAGCATTGCAGTTCTTGACGCACAGAAACCGGTGCGCCTAGCACCTACTACCATACCCCGTTCAAAGGCACTTAAATATTTTGTCTTGCCCATTCACCCTCTGAACGGCACACATACACAATCCATGTCTAAATTGTCTTAAGGCTTCAGAAAGCTTCTTTCTTTAACATGTCTCCTCTCCATCTACACTGATTGAAGTGGATTTAACAAGTGACATCAATAAGGGATCATAGCTTTAACCTGGATTCACCTGGTCAGTCTGTGTCATTGAAAAATACAGGTGTTCTTAATGTTTGTATATATCATATCATGTTATAACATTCTGTATATTACTTTAGTTATGTTTTGTTTCATGTTTGGAACCCGGGAAGAGTAGCTGCTGCTGCCTTGGCAGAGGATAATTGGGGATCCTAATAAAATACTAAATACCAATTAGACTGTTGTGTGAAATAAGTCCGCAGGAATGTGCAAACAGTCTGAGTCTATGGGCTATACAGTATCCACACAGAGTTTAGAACCTGTATCTGAGGCTTGTGGTCTGGGGCTGGGTGGCAGGTAGCCTAGTGGTTAGAGTGTTGGGCCAGTAATTGAGAGGTTGCGGGTTCAAATACCTGAGCTGACAAAGTGACAAATCTATATATGTGCCCTTAAGCAAGGCACTTAATCCAAAGGCACTGTACTACTACAGCTGACCTGTAAAACAACACATTTTACCTATCCAGTGTAGATTATAATGGCACCCCTACATAGTGCACTATATACAGTGCCTTGCGAAAATATTCGGCCCCCTTGAACTTTGCGACCTTTTGCCACATTTCAGGCTTCAAACATAAAGATATAAAACTGTATTTTTTGTGAAGAATCAACAACAAGTAGGACACAATCATGAAGTGGAACAACATTTATTGGATATTTCAAACTTTTTCAACAAATGAAAAACTGAAAAATTGGGCGTGCAAAATTATTCAGCCCCTTTACTTTCAGTGCAGCAAACTCTCTCCAGAAGTTCAGTGAGGATCTCTGAATGATCCAATGTTGACCTAAATGACTAATGATGATAAATACAATCCACCTGTGTGTAATCAAGTCTCCGTATAAATGCACCTGCACTGTGATAGTCTCAGAGGTCCGTTAAAAGCGCAGAGAGCATCATGAAGAACAAGGAACACACCAGGCAGGTCCGAGATACTGTTGTGAAGAAGTTTAAAGCCGGATTTGGATACAAAAAGATTTCCCAAGCTTTAAACATCCCAAGGAGCACTGTGCAAGCGATAATATTGAAATGGAAGGAGTATCAGACCACTGCAAATCTACCAAGACCTGGCCGTCCCTCTAAACTTTCAGCTCATACAAGGAGAAGACTGATCAGAGATGCAGCCAAGAGGCCCATGATCACTCTGGATGAACTGCAGAGATCTACAGCTGAGGTGGGAGACTCTGTCCATAGGACAACAATCAGTTGTGTATTGCACAAATCTGGCCTTTATGGAAGAGTGGCAAGAAGAAAGCCATTTCTTAAAGATATCCATAAAAAGTGTTGTTTAAAGTTTGCCACAAGCCACCTGGGAGACACACCAAACATGTGTTTTTTTGGCAACAATGCAAAACGTTATGTTTGGCGTAAAAGCAACACAGCTCATCAACCTGAACACACCATCCCCACTGTCAAACATGGTGGTGGCAGCATCATGGTTTGGGCCTGCTTTTCTTCAGCAGGGACAGGGAAGATGGTTAAAATGTATGGGAAGATGGATGGAGCCAAATACAGGACCATTCTGGAAGAAAACCTGATGGAGTCTGCAAAAGACCTGAGACTGGGACGGAGATTTGTCTTCCAACAAGACAATGATCCAAAACATAAAGCAAAATCTACAATGGAATGGTTCAAAAATAAACATATCCAGGTGTTAGAATGGCCAAGTGAAAGTCCAGACCTGAATCCAATCGAGAATCTGTGGAAAGAACTGAAAACTGCTGTTCACAAATGCTCTCCATCCAACCTCACTGAGCTCGAGCTGTTTTGCAAGGAGGAATGGGAAAAAATGTCAGTCTCTCGATGTGCAAAACTGATAGAGACATACCCCAAGCGACTTACAGCTGTAATCGCAGCAAAAAGGTGGCGCTACAAAGTATTAACTTAAGGTGGCTGAATAATTTTGCACGCCCAATTTTTCAGTTTTTGATTTGTTAAAAAAGTTTGAAATATCCAATAAATGTGGTTCCACTTCATGACTGTGTGCCACATGTTGTTGATTCTTCACAAAAAAAAATACAGTTTTATATCTTTATGTTTGAAGCCTGAAATGTGGCAAAAGGTCGCAAAGCTCAAGGGGGCCGAATACTTTCGCAAGGCACTGTAACACCATAGGATCTGATCCAAAGTAGTGTACTATATAGAGAATAGCATGCCATTGATGCAGCATGGGTCTTAGTACTATAGTATCACCCCAGAGTGATGTAACATGGGTCTTAGTACTACAGTACCACCCCAGAGTGATGCAGCATGGGTCTTAGTACTACAGTACCACCCCAGAGTGATGCAGCATGGGTCTTAGTACTACAGTACCACCCCAAAGTGATGTAGCATGGGTCACCCCGGGGTGATGTAGCATGGGTCTTAGTACTACAGTACCACCCCACAGTGATGTAGTATGGGTCTTAGTACTACAGTACCACCCCAGAGTGATGTAGCATGGGTCACCCCGGGGTGATGTAGCATGGGTCTTAGTACTACAGTACCACCCCAGAGTGATGCAGCATGGGTCTTAGAACTACAGTACCACCCCAGAGTGATGTAACATGGGTCTTAGTACTACAGTACCACCCCAGAGTGATGCAGCATGGGTCTTAGTACTACAGTACCACCCCAAAGTGATGTAGCATGGGTCACCCCGGGGTGATGTAGCATGGGTCTTAGTACTACAGTACCACCCCAAAGTGATGTAGCATGGGTCTTAGTGCTATAGTACCACCCCAGAGTGATGTAGCATGGGTCACCCCGGGGTGATGTAGCATGGGTCTTAGTACTACAGTACCACCCCAGAGTGATGCAGCATGGGTCTTAGAACTACAGTACCACCCCAGAGTGATGTAACATGGGTCTTAGTACTACAGTACCACCCCAGAGTGATGCAGCATGGGTCTTAGTACTACAGTACCACCCCAAAGTGATGTAGCATGGGTCACCCCGGGGTGATGTAGCATGGGTCTTAGTACTACAGTACCACCCCAGAGTGATGCAGCATGGGTCTTAGTGCTATAGTACCACCCCAGAGTGACGTAGCATGGGTCTTAGTACCACCCCGGGGTGATGTAGCATGGGTCTTAGTACCACCCCGGGGTGATGTAGCATGGGTCACCCCGGGGTGATGTAGCATGGGTCTTAGTACTACAGTACCACCCCAGAGTGATGTAGCATGGGTCTTAGTACCACCCCGGGGTGATGTAGCATGGGTCTTAGTGCTACAGTACCACCCCAGAGTGACGTAGCATGGGTCTTAGTACCACCCCGGGGTGATGTAGCATGGGTCTTAGTGCTACAGTACCACCCCAGAGTGATGTAGCATGGGTCTTAGTACCACCCCGGGGTGATGTAGCATGGGTCTTAGTGCTACAGTACCACCCCAGAGTGACGTAGCATTGGTCTTAGTGCTACAGTACCACCCCAGAGTGATGCAGCATGGGTCTTAGTGCTACAGTACCACCCCAGAGTGACGTAGCATGGGTCTTAGTACCACCCCGTGGTGATGTAGCATGGGTCTTAGTGCTACAGTACCACCCCAGAGTGACGTAGCATGGGTCTTAGTGCTACAGTACCACCCCAGAGTGATGCAGCATGGGTCTTAGTGCTACAGTACCACCCCAGAGTGATGCAGCATGGGTCTTAGTACTACAGTACCACCCCAGAGTGATGCAGCATGGGTCTTAGTGCTACAGTACCACCCCAGAGTGACGTAGCATGGGTCTTAGTACCACCCCGGGGTGATGTAGCATGGGTCTTAGTGCTACAGTACCACCCCAGAGTGATGTAGCATGGGTCTTAGTACCACCCCGGGGTGATGTAGCATGGGTCTTAGTGCTACAGTACCACCCCAGAGTGACGTAGCATGGGTCTTAGTGCTACAGTACCACCCCAGAGTGATGCAGCATGGGTCTTAGTGCTACAGTACCACCCCAGAGTGATGCAGCATGGGTCTTAGTGCTACAGTACCACCCCAGAGTGACGTAGCATGGGTCTTAGTACCACCCCGGGGTGATGTAGCATGGGTCTTAGTGCTACAGTACCACCCCAGAGTGACGTAGCATGGGTCTTAGTGCTACAGTACCACCCCAGAGTGATGCAGCATGGGTCTTAGTGCTACAGTACCACCCCAGAGTGATGCAGCATGGGTCTTAGTGCTACAGTACCACCCCAGAGTGATGCAGCATGGGTCTTACTACCTACCACCTGTTACCCCAGAGCATGGGTCTTAGTACCACCTGTTACCCCAGAGTGATGTAGCATGGAAGGAGGCTGAGGGGTCGACCAACACAACAGTTTCAGTTTATTATTCTGTGATTGTGAGGAAAATAGTTATCTGATCTGTTTGTCTTAAAAAAATGTAGTTTTTAGATGAAATGCTGAAAACAAGTTTTATGAAATAATCAAAAGATACTGCATATTGATTCCCAAAGCAGAGGCTCTGTGTTGGGTGTGTTTCTGCATGTCTATCTGGTAGATCAGCCTGGTTGGACTGACAGGCTGGCAGGCTTATGTGTATATGTCCCCTCTGTCCTATTCAGAGTGGGCACAATGGGGAGCTCTGTTGGCATATCTCCAGCAAGCAGTGTGTGTGTGTGTGTGTGTGTGTGTGTGTGTGTGTGTGTGTGTGTGTGTGTGTGTGTGTGTGTGTGTGTGTGTAGGGACATGAGTCCAGACAATGGGTGAGCAGAGCTGCCCCGTGTGTAGAGCACAGAGCCGACACACACAGCGTGCTGACATATAACCCTCTTCATGTACTGTAATACACACTGACAGGAGCTCAGAACAGGAACATAACATAACCCTCTTCATGTACTGTAATACACACTGACAGGAGCTCAGAACAGGAACATAACATAACCCTCTTCATGTACTGTAATACACACTGACAGGAGCTCAGAACAGGAACATAACATAACCCTCTTCATGTACTGTAATACACACTGACAGGAGCTCAGAACAGGAACATAACATAACCCTCTTCATGTACTGTAATACACACTGACAGGAGCTCAGAACAGGAACATAACATAACCCTCTTCATGTACTGTAATACACACTGACAGGAGCTCAGAACAGGAACATAACATAACTCTCTTCATGTACTGTAATACACACTGACAGGAGCTCAGAACAGGAACATAACATAACCCTCTTCATGTACTGTAATACACACTGACAGGAGCTCAGAACAGGAACATAACATAACCCTCTTCATGTACTGTAATACACACTGACAGGAGCTCAGAACAGGAACATAACCCTCTTCATGTACTGTAATACACACTGACAGGAGCTCAGAACAGGAACATAACATAACCCTCTTCATGTACTGTAATACACACTGACAGGAGCTCAGAACAGGAACATAACATAACTCTCTTCATGTACTGTAATACACACTGACAGGAGCTCAGAACAGGAACATAACTCTCTGCATGTACTGTATTCAAATTGTCACATACACCGAACACACCTTACAGTGAAATGCTTACTTACAAGCCCCTAACCAACAATACAGTTAAGAAAAACAAGTTTTAAGAAAGTATTTACTAAAATAAACGTAAGTTTAAAAAAAATACAAAAAAACATCAGTAAAGAGCAACATTAAAATAACAATAACAGACCACATCAGTATTGAGCAAGTCACTGGTACTTCCAGCTTTAGTTTTTGCTTGTAAGCAGGAATCAGGAGGATAGAATTATGGTCATATTTTCCAAAAGGAGGGCGAGGGAGAGCTTTGTACGTGTCTCTGTGTGTGGAGTAAAGGTGGTCTAGAGTTTTTATTTTCTCTCTGGTCGCTCATGTAATGTAGAAATGAGGTAAAAACAGATTTAAGTCTCCCTGCATTAAAGTCCCCGGCCATTAGGAGCGCTGTCTCTGGGTGAACATTTTCTTGTTTGCTTATGGCCTTATACAACTCATTGAGTGAGGTCTTAGAGCCAGCATCGGTTTGTGGTGGTAAATAGACAGCTACAAAATATGAGATCTCTCTTGGTAAATACTGTGGTCTACAGCTTATCATGAGATACTCAGGCGATCAAAACCTTGAGACGTCCTCAATATTAGATTCCGTGCACCAGCTGTTATTGACAAATAGACATAGACCACCACTTACTAGAGGCAGCTGAGCTATCTTGCTGACGCACTGAAAACCCAACCAGCTGTATGTTATCCATGTCGTCATTCAGCCACGACTCGGTGAAACATAAGATATTACAGTTTTTAATGTTCTGTTGGTAGGATAGTCTTGTTCGCAGCTCATCCAGTTTATTATCCAGTGATTGTACGTTGGCTAATAGGATGGAAGGTAGAGGCAGGTTACCCACTCACCGTCGGATTCTTACAACGCACCCGACCTACGAGCCCTATATCTCCATCTCTTCTTCACGTGAATGACGAGGATTTGGGCCTCGTCGGGTGTCTGAAGTAAATCCTTCACGTCAGACTTGTTAAAGAAAAAAATCTTTATCCAGTATGAGGTGAGTAATCGCTGTTCTGATATCCAGACGCTCTATTCAGTCATAAGAGATGGTGGGAGAAACATTATGTATAAAATAAGTTACAAATAATGTGATAAAACACAATAGCACAATTGGTTTGGTGCCCATGAAACCGGGCACTGCATTCTGCAAGAGGATAAGATCCTGACAGAACACTTTAGTGGTAGTTGATTTGTGTGTCATAAAGAAGTGGATTATAGAAATGAACCATGAAACCAAGGAATTTAAAGGGTCCACAAGTTTACCCTCTACTGCAGGTGTAGTAATTAAAGAAACATAACTGAAAGTATGTCTGTGTGTGTAGCTGAAAGTCATCAAAGCCCACACAAGGCCTGTTTTCTGAAAAAAGGTGAATTGATCACTCAGGTAATTGAAGAGAAACATGGAGCAAACATGCGCACACACACACACACATCTTTTGAAATATATTTTAATTGGCAGATGATTCAATTCTACTCACTATTTTACCTTCCACACAAAGAGTAATCCACAACAAAACGTTAATAAACCTTCATTGAGGTCTCTGTGTGCAACCTGACAGCCCACCACGCAGCAGGGGTCTCAATACATATGAACTCTGTTTACATCACAGCTGCCGACAGCAGACGGAACCAACAGCTTCCTGCTAATAAACAGAATAAATAAATAATGTCTAAAATGGCGTGTTTACCACGCCAGCCGCCGTGTATCCACACTCACCGATCGAAAGCTGCAAATGAGCTCCAATTTCGCTGACTAGGATACAGAGTGAGTCACCCCAAAATCACACAAGGGCTATTCGAGGCTCAGTACTGCATTAGCCCAAGGCTTTCGGATTAGCATTAGTTTATTCATTACTATATTACCCATAAATCATTGATAGTTATCAGTAAGTCTACAGACTCTATAAAGCATTCTCTCAGAGCATGTATGCATCACTGTTTAGATATTGGGGCGGGGGGGTAGAGGCGAAAACGTTCCGTGGGGTCAGAGAAACAACAGAGAGGAGGATGAGGGATGGGTTTGGATGAGAGCGGGCCAGAGAGGGTAGGAAAGAGAGAGCGAGAGAAAAAAAATAGTAAAAATGAAGATAGAGACAGGGAGGTGGGTGGGGGTGTAGGAAGGAGAGGAGGTCAGGAGATGGAGAGAGACTGCCTGCACACACTGCCAAGACAGTTAATGTAAGGTTTGGAGATAAGGTCCTGCAGACAAACATTGACCAAATCAGCCATTTCAGCGTGCGAGCCTGAACTGCCAGTCACAATGAGAGACGGCGCAACAATCAGCACTCACTCGCAGATAAGAGCTCTACTGGGGCGTGCAGGAAACAGCCAATCTACTGGCTGCCTGGCATGGAGGGCGTTAGAGAGGGGAAGGAGAGAGGGAGAGAGAGAGCGAGGGATGGAGAGGGAGAGCAGACAGCGAGAGAGAAATGGGCAATAGACCTACAGAGAAGATGTGGACAAAGAATAAACGGCACAGTGGAGGAGTGAGAGAACAGTACCAGGGAGAGAGAGAGCGCAAGTGAGGATGGTAGAGAGAGAAGGCAAAAAAATGATCTTTCCACCAACCTCACATCCACCCCCATCCCCCCAAAACTCTCACACAGAAAGAGACAAGAGGAGAGAAAAAAACAGGAGTGGTGTGATATCAGCTCTTAAAATAGTGCCTCTCCCTGGTCTCTGTCACCTGGGAAAAGTTAGGAGAGAGAAAGAGAGAGTGTGTGCACACAGACAATGATCCTACAGTTGACTCGCTCATTCTCCAATGCTCTGTTTTCTTGTCTCACACAATAGCCTAATTGTATTGCCTCAATTGATTAATGGTGCATGCACTTGTGTGTGTGTGCGCGTGCACACGTGAGGGGTGGGATAACCCTTCCTATCCATTGATATTGTCTCCTAGGCCAGAGAAATCCACACAAAATAAAATAAGCACATTGAATGCCAGAGTGGATGCCTGAGGGAAGCCAAGCTAACTAACCATTGGGCTGTGATGTGGGACCTTGGAACCATGCTGGCCCCTTCTGGTCAGAGCATGCACTACAGCTGAGACCATCACAGCTGGTTGGGAAACACTGCTAGTCACTTACCTTTGTCAGACACTTCGACTCAGTCGAGCAAAACAGTGGGCAATAGCTAACGCTGGCTTGCTAAAACTATTGGTGTTCCCTTCGAGTCAGAAGAGTGGGGGCCTCAGTGGTTGAATCACACAGCTAATATATTCTATTTTTCTGTCCACTGATAATAGTGTGAGTAATTAACACATTGATGTTACTACCATCATGGGTGCCTGTGTGTGTGTGTGTGTATACACACGTCTGGGCATGTGCGTGTGTGTATAGAGAGGTAGGTGAAAGGGTTAAGTCCCCTCCCAGGCTGCATGCAGCTTTCCCTTTCTGTGTCAAGCCCCATTAAACCAGCTACACCACAGCAATATGGGGCCATCAATTATACACGTCACACCATCAATGGAGAGAGGGAGAGGGGGAAGAGGGGTAGAGGAGAGGCAGGAACACATAAACAGGACAAACGGCTGCATAAAAGACCTGCAGCCTGGCTCACACACACACACACACACACACACACACCCCTCTCGTTGCTGCACTCTAGACAGCTGACGATAAGGCTCTGCTGGGCTTATCTGACGGCAAGCACACACACACACACACACAGACAGATAGAAGGCTGTGCTCCAGTGAGGAATATGACAGGCTGTGTGGAGAGGCAACAGAGTTGAGATCACCTAGAGAGATGTCCCTGTAGCGACGGAGGCACAAGGCAGATCTGGAGCACGTGCCTTTCTACAAGGTTCACGTGATATACAGATAGAACTAAATCAATGGCTGGTGGTGGGAGGAGCTATAGGAGGATGGGCTCATTGTAAAGGCTGAGATGGAATTCATGGGATGGAGTCAAACAACAAAACCACGTTTGACTCCGTTCTGTTAATTCCATCCCAATGATCTAATAAAATAGGATAAAAAAAAGGAAGGGGAAAGGTAAGCTGAGGGTTTACTGTCAGTCCTCTCAGGCTGCTAGAGACACCAAATAAATACAAAGTGTAATTCCAGAAAAAAATAGTTTATTAACTACAAGGAATTCATAGGCTGAAAGACGTTCAGTAAGATATATTAAGATAAACAGTAGTCCATACTAAAACAGCTGA
Source organism: Oncorhynchus clarkii lewisi (assembly GCF_045791955.1). Taxonomy (NCBI): domain Eukaryota; kingdom Metazoa; phylum Chordata; class Actinopteri; order Salmoniformes; family Salmonidae; genus Oncorhynchus; species Oncorhynchus clarkii. Next base: position 17,211,255 of record NC_092158.1, on the reverse strand, counting down.
CGAACCAATAGTAAATGTCCAGTAACATCACAAGATGCAGGAATTAGTTTAAATCTACTATAACTCAGTGAATTCAGGTGATTTGAAATTCTACTTATTAGTTAAAGCGCAACACGGAAAACAAGGTCCCTAACACAGGCAGGGATCATTAAATAAAAGGCACACATTTTTCTTTCTTTTGAAATCATAGGAAAGTAAACACTCAATTCATTAATTTCATCTAGATTCTTCTCCTGAATTGATTGATTTTAAACCGAATCAGTCCCTGAAATGAAACCACTCCCATAGCAGATGTCTTACATTGGTGTCACCACAAACTGTCCATCTCTCCAACCACAAACTGTCCATCTCTCTAACCACAAACTGTCCATCTCTCCAACCACAAACTGTCCATCTCTCCAACCACAAACTGATCACTGAAAACATTCAACAGAACAAACATAAGTGTATCCTACATGGCACCCAGTTCCCTTTATAGTGCACCATTTATTTATTTTATTGGCGCAGCGGTCTAAGGAACTGCATATCAGTGCTAGAGGCATCACTATAGACCCTGGTTCGATTCCAGGCTGTATTACAACCAGCTGTGATTGGGAGTTACATATGGCGGTGCACAATTGGCCCAGTGTCGTCCGGGTTAGGGTAAGGCAGGGGTAGGCCGTCATTCTAAATAAGATCTGTTCTTAACTAACTTGCCTAGTTAAATAAAAGGTTATAGTGGACTATATAGGGAATAATTTGCCATTTGGAACAGACACACTAAAGCCTGCCATATTCTGGCTATTGGTTGTGAATGAGGTCAATAAGATTTAGAGTATTAGGGTACGTTCAGGAAGGTGCCAAGTTCTGAACATTGCAGACAGGATTGTCTTGTGCCCAGCTAACAGAATCTCTTTCCATCTTAACCTTCTGTAACATCACACCCCACTGAACACAGCCCTGGGGTAAGCCTGTAGATATCTAGGAAGTCTGTATAAAACCACCCTAGGCACAGAAGACAGTGGGAACCACAGCAGCCAAGGCAGAATATGAGCACCACCAAGAGGTGACTTCTATAATCAACCTGAATCTGAAAACGGTAGTAAAGGCCATGCTAAACTAGATGCAGCTCAATGACTCCTCCTCTGGCTCCCTCCGCTGTTGCCTTATATCCAGGACATATTCAAACTGAAAACAACCAGAACTAACATGGCTGTGTAACATTCCGTACATCTGAGTTAAAACTAAGCCTTGATTCACATTCTGGGGTCAGAGTATTAACAGGTGGATGATAGCAACATACGTAAAGGAATCAACCCACAAGTGTAGTGGTGGTTGAAACTGATTTTCCACAATAAACAGTGGCATCCTCTCCTCGTCTCCTTCACTGATCTGGAAGTGGAAAATCCCCAGGTAGGTTTCTGCCATATTGCTTTAACTTATATCTAGTTGTTTTCAGATCCGTGCAGGTGAAGGAGAGCTAAGGAGACAAAACCCCTGTAGACTATTGAGATCCACCAGGTGTTTTACGATGTAGCTTTTACATGACCAGCCTGGACACAGCTATAGCTAACAAACAGCAGTCATACTAATAGAGAAACACTTTGCCTAAAACCAGTCTCAGGTAGTCCCTCCCTGTTTAAGGTTTCCTTCTTTCGTTTGATGCTTAGTGAATATGACCCAGATGTAGGGTCTATATACACTGTTCAAAAAAATTAAGGGAACACTTAAACAACACAATGTAACTCCAAGTCAATCACACTTCTGTGAAATCAAACTGTCCACTTAGGAAGCAACACTGATTGACAATACATTTCACATGCTGTTGTGCAAATGGAATAGACAACAGGTGGAGATTATAGGCAATTAGCAAGACACCCCCAATAAAGGAGTGGTTCTGCAGGTGGTGACCACAGACCACTTCTCAGTTCCTATGCTTCCTGGCTGATGTTTTGGTCACTTTTGAATGCTGGCGGTGCTTTCACTCTAGTGGTAGCATGAGACGGAGTCTACAACCCACACAAGTGGCTCAGGTAGTGCAGCTCATCCAGGATGGCACATCAATGCGAGCTGTGGCAAGAAGGTTTGCTGTGTCTGTCAGCGTAGTGTCCAGAGCATGGAGGCGCTACCAGGAGACAGGCCAGTACATCAGGAGACGTGGAGGAGGCCGTAGGAGGGCAATAACCCAGCAGCAGGACCGCTACCTCCGCCTTTGTGCAAGGAGGAGCAGGAGGAGCACTGCCAGAGCCCTGCAAAATGACCTCCAGCAGGCCACAAATGTGCATGTGTCTGCTCAAACGGTCAGAAACAGACTCCATGAGGGTGGTATGAGGGCCCGACGTCCACAGGTGGGGGTTGTGCCTACAGCCCAACACCGTGCAGGACGTTTGGCATTTGCCAGAGAACACCAAGATTGGCAAATTCGCCACTGGCGCCCTGTGCTCTTCACAGATTAAATCAGGTTCACACTGAGCACATGTGACAGACGTGACAGAGTCTGGAGACGCCGTAGGAGAACGTTCTGCTGCCTGCAACATCCTCCAGCATAACCGGTTTGGCGGTGGGTCAGTCATGATGTGGGGTGGCATTTCTTTGGGGGGCCGCACAGCCCTCCATGTGCTCGCCAGAGGTAGCCTGACTGCCATTAGGTACCGAGATGAGATCCTCAGACCCCTTGTGAGATCATATGCTGGTGCGGTTGGCCCTGGGTTCCTCCTAATGCAAGACAATGCTCGACCTCATGTGTCTGGAGTGTGTCAGCAGTTCCTGCAAGAGGAAGGCATTGATGCTATGGACTGGCCCGCCCGTTCCCCAGACCTGAATCCAATTGAGCACATCTGGGACATCATGTCTCGCTCCATCCACCAACGCCACGTTGCACCACAGACTGTCCAGGAGTTGGCGGATGCTTTAGTCCAGGTCTGGGAGGAGATCCCTCAGGAGACCATCCGCCACCTCATCAGGAGCATGCCCAGGCGTTGTAGGGAGGTCATACAGGCACGTGGAGGCCACACACACTACTGAGCCTCATTTTGACATCCAAATCCAGACATCCATGGGTTGATAAATGTGATTTCCATTGATAATTGTGTGATTTTGTTGTCAGCACATTCAACTATGTAAAGAAAAAAGTATTTAATAAGAATATTTCATTCATTCAGATCTAGGATGTGTTATTGTAGTGTTTTTTGAGCAGTGTATTAACCCATAGCCATGGAACATAAACAGCCCACTGACAGATTCTGCTTTATCTTTGTCTCAACGTACCTTTCCCTGTGAAGTGACACGGTCAATGACAGCATCAAATTCACGCAGAAATAGCTCAACTTGTGTAGCAAATTTGTGTTTCTAAACAGTGAATGTTGTGCCATTATACAACAGTGTATATAACAGTGTATACAACAGTGTATATAACAAAAATATCACCGGTATATAGAGTCACATTCACTTCAATTCTGCCATCATCTACTTACTGTAATATACATATTTTACCCTTAAAATCAATACACTTGCAATTAAACATGCTATTAGATATAAGATAAAGTTTAAATTATAATCTTGAATTATACTTGGGCAAGAACAATAATAACCAAATCTATTTTTCCTATTCAAATTTCAGTTACTGGGTATATTCACAAAATACTATAGTTGTGTGTATACACGTTTATATATCAATGTGCATGTGCGCGTCTGTGCCGTGCAGCTTACATATTATAATTGCCGTTCATTCACAGCTTTTTCCTAAATAAAAAGTATTTCAGCACATCTGAAGAGATAAGACAACATGGAGAAAACCCCAGGTATTTTTGGAACATTTCATTCCTTAATACAAGTGACTGGTCATAAAACAGGGGGTGTAGGAAAACTGGTCTTCAAGAGCAACTGGGTCGGCTGGCTTTCATTGGAACAGAACTTCAATGACTGTATTTATCAAATGACTCCTCCAACATCTCCAAACTAAGGAGGTGCATTTCAACCCAAACTATTTAAATACTGTAAATAGTATAAATGTAACAACCACAGACTCAGTGTAGGACGAGGCTATTGGAAAAAATGTAACTGAGCTAGAGAATGAAAATCATCTTCAAACTTCCACATCAGCCCTGTGAAACTCAATCTCAGTCAGTACCGAAAGAACAAGGCAATAAAAACAAGAATAAAGTCAATTCTGAACAATAAAAATACTTCACATTGACTTATTGCAACAGAGAGTATTGAGTATTCATGTACTTAAACCTTTCATAAAACGACCTAAATTAAAAATCTAAACAACATCGTACAGAGATAATACATGTTAACTTTAGATGCCTTACAAACCCTAAAACCAGGTAGAAAACACCCCTTACTGCACACCTCTAAACATGTGTTTTGTGTGTGTTTTTATATATGCAACGTCTGCTGTGTTTAGATCTTGCTGCGTCGTTTCCCTTTGGCTTTCTTTGGAGCCTGGACCTGTCGGCTCTTCCTCCTCAAAGCTCTCTGGTCAATCACTGGTGGATGCTCCTCTTCCTCCACCTCTTCCTCAGCCAAGCTCTTCTTTACAGCCCCCTCTTCCTCCTCTGTCGTTCTAGCTTCCTCCTCCTCTTCCTCCGTGACCTCCGGCTGCTCTGTGCCCTGCTCCTCGGGCTCCATGACCACTCTGCTCAGTCTCTTAGATTTATGTTTAGGCACCGCCGCTTGGCCACTGCCTCTCCTCCAAAGGACCTTACCGTCACCACCCTCGTCTGAGCTCTCACTCTCTCCCTCCTCTTTCTCATCCTCTGTGGTTGTAACATTCTCCATCTCTTCTACCTCTTTCTTTTCGTCTCCTTTGACCTCTTCTCTTGCCTCCTCCTCTCCTTCTTCCTCTGTGAGAGGCTGGTTCTCTCCTTCCTCCGGAGGCTGGTAGGACAGGCCTGCTACCCCTACCTGGACCACTGTTTCCTGGCTACTGCTGTCCACTGTGATGGCTGCCTCCATGGATTTCTCCTCTTCCTTCACTGCTTTCTCCGCCCCCTCCTTTTCTCCCTCTACCTCCTCTCCTTCCATGGGTGTAGCTGCGGCCTCCTCTGGAGGTTCGCCTGCGTCCTCAATCACCTCCCCAGAGAGGGAGAGCTCTGCTGGGGCTGGCTCTGCAGGCGGAGGGGACTTCTCTGTAGCAGAGGCTGGTTCTTCTAACAGGAGAGGAGCCTCCTTCTCCACCACAGCTTCCGTCTCAGCCAATTCCTCTGATGCCACAAGAGCTGCATCTACGGTGTCCTGCAGAGGACAAAGAGAAAAAAGTAGTGGCGAAAAACATATTCCTCAATTCCCTTTCTAACACATACTGTAGAAACATGTCCACAGTACAAATAGGAACTTTCCAACATCGAAAGGATCCTATTGTCTCATCTGTGAACCCCTTTCTCCAATAATGGCCCCATCTCACACATTCCAACTGAGGCATTGAAACACATACTTTAGCCTCAATGGAATCTTCCTCCTTCGTATCCTGCTCTTCTATTTCCACATCTTCCTCTGTCGTTCTGTTCTCCAGCACAGCATCAGGCTCCTGTGTGGCAACCTCTTCCTCCTCTCCCTGGTCATCAGTCAGTTCTCCTTTGACCTCAGCCTCCTGAGGATAGAAAAGCCACAACCAATGGTCAACGCCTCCTTTTCCTGATTAACCATACACTCTGTATGTAATGGCACTCTACTCACTATGAAGTGCACTATTTTTGACCAGGGCCCATAAGGAACAGGGTGCAATTTATTGCGCAACAAGTGCGAAATACGCTATGATAGTGGCTGGTTATTCGCTAACAACAACCATAGTAACATAAAACAACAAAGACAAGCAACCCAGAACAGCCAAATGAACTGTTGTTTCCTAATGATGTATTCATCTTAATCACGTCCGTCATCCTCTCACCTGAGCTTTGGCCTCCTCTATAGGGGACAGAGCAGCCTCTGCTTCTCCAGTCTCTGTCTCATCCCCCCCGCTTCCTTCCTCCTCCTCTCCCTCTACAGCTGTAGTGGTGGGCTCTGCCTCCTCCAATCTGAACACACAGTAAACCAGAGGTATTATGATTTTCAGCCAATGGGAAGCTGTCATACATACATTTCATTAATACTTTGATGGATGTTGCTATTTCATTGAGACTCCTTGTCTAACCTGTTCATCTTCAGAGGCTGGCTCTCCTCCTCAGAGTCTTCCATCTCTTCTCTGCCACGCTTTTTAGGTCCACTACTCCAGGTATGTGTTGACACTGGTGTGCCCTCCAGGGCTAGAGAGTAACCATTTTCATTCCAATGTGTATTCACACAAAAAGACAGCATTTGATGTACTCAGAAACACCAAAATCTTTCTCATAGTTATTTATTTCAGGACTCAAGACTTCTCTGAGCTACTTACCTTCTATTAACTGGAGGGGCTTATTCAGCACCAAAACATCCTCCTAAAAAACAAGACCATATTAAATCCTCATTACTTGATTATATTGTCCCTACACAACTTAAATCTGACGTTTGAGGATATTCTTAAACTATAAACAACAAATACATCCACATAGCTCTTCAGGAGGCGAGAGACTAAGGAAACCCAACAGAATGGAGAGAGAAAAAAATGTAAAGAAAGACAAACAAGAACAAAGTTGGATAGATGAGACAGAGAGAGAGAGAGACAGAGAGAGACAGAGACAGAGACGTACGGTGATGTCCAGACAGCTGTCTGAGCCCTCTTCCATGTTGATGTCTGTGCTGTCCAGAGAGGCTGCTTGGTGATCTCCATTAGCCTTCACCACGGGAAGCACCACTTTATGGGAATCAGCACAACAATCAGAAGGCAATTACCAGTCATAGTTACCAGTCATGTGAGAGTCTGGCCACTGTGTCTGACATCACCAAGACCCTACAGCACAGCTAATCGGGACTGCTATCATCCTGCTAAGGTCCAGATGGATCAGTTAGGTCACAGAACGTTAGAAATGTTATGAATTGAGCTGCCGTCGCGTTTCCTATTCTTCATGACAGACAATCATATAGGTTCTACTTAACACATTTCTATCTGAAGGTACTGTAAACATCACATCCTCCTTGACAGGCCATTGGGTGTTAGATCTCCTGCTACTGTATCCGTACCCTTCAGTGTTTTGATCTTGTTGGCCACTCTCTCTCTCTGGTAGGGTCCTCCCACTCCCTCTACCACCCACAGCAGGTCCTGGTCAGCTGGGTACCGACACAGATACTGGCCACACACTGCAGGTCAGGGAGAGATGGTACACTTTGATTGACCGATTTATTTATTTAGGGGCTGCAAAGTTGTACAGTTATAGAGTACAGTAGAGAGGGGCAGAGAGAGAGAGAGAGAGAGAGAGAGAGAGAGAGAGAGAGAGAGAGAGCAAACTACTACTAACCTTCACACACACACAAACACAGCGAGAGCCTATACAGTTCTTCAATAACTCACAATACCAAAAACTATAACTAGAAGGTGTCAATTCGGCTACTCAAAACATCAAGTGCATACTCCAAAAAGCAGCATCAAAAGCACATTTGAGAAAACCAAAAAATTGCAAAAGAAACAAAAAACTAAAATGTTTCTGAAATATGGTTTTATAACGAATGTAAAACAATTAGAAAACACCTGAGACAAATGTGAAACATAAGCAGCAAAACAACCCAGGGCTAAGCTATGAATATTTACACTGAAACGCAATAAATTGATTTATACAAACAAGACACGATGAAATTGAAAACACAATTGACCAAAATCAGTTCTGGGACGTGTGGAACATTTTAAGCACGACAAAGCCACAATAATTAAACATACAAGATGAAGGAATTTGGAAAACTTATTTTGATAATCTATACAAAATCATCCCACAAAAAAACAGAACCGATTAGAAATTCAATTTTTTTTTTTACATCCTTGAATCAGTCATTAAAAACAACCAAAATCCATTAGATTACCCAATAACCCAACAAGAACTAAATGAAAAGCTCATATCTATAAAATCAAAGAAGGCTTGTGGTCGAGATAACAGCAGAAATGAAATGCTGAAGAACAGCACAACTGAGTTGTAAAATGCTGCGCTTAAACTGTTCAACATATTAACCTGTCTGCTTTCCTGATATCTGGAACCAGGGGCTCATCTCCCCTATCCACAAAAGTGGAGACAAATCAGACCCCAATAATTACAAGGAAATTTGTGTAAACAGCAACTTGGGAAAGGTTTTCTGTAGCATTTTGAACTCAAGAATTCAAAACTTCCATTAAGAAAAAAAGGTAATAAGTAAAATGTAAAATTGGCTTTCTCCCCAACCACCGCACTACTGACCACATATACACCTTACACTCATTAATAAACACCACCGCACTACTGACCACCTTACACTCATTAATAAACACCACCGCACTACTGACCACCTTACACTCATTAATAAACACCACCGCACTACTGACCACCTTACACTCATTAATAAACACCACCTCACTACTGACCACATATACACCTTACACTCATTAATAAACACCACCGCACTACTGACCACCTTACACTCATTAATAAACACCACCACACTACTGACCACCTTACACTCATTAATAAACACCACCTCACTACTGACCACATATACACCTTACACTCATTAATAAACACCACCGCACTACTGACCACCTTACACTCATTAATAAACACCACCTCACTACTGACCACATATACACCTTACACTCATTAATAAACACCACCTCACTACTGACCACATATACACCTTACACTCATTAATAAACACCACCTCACTACTGACCACATATACACCTTACACTCATTAATAAACACCTCACTACTGACCACATATACACCTTACACTCATTAATAAACACCACCGCACTACTGACCACATATACACCTTACAGTCATTAATAAACACCTCACTACTGACCACATATACACCTTACACTCATTAATAAACACCTCACTACTGACCACATATACACCTTACACTCATTAATAAACACCTCACTACTGACCACATATACACCTTACACTCATTAATAAACACCTCACTACTGACCACATATACACCTTACACTCATTAATAAACACCACAACACTACTGACCACATATACACCTTACACTCATTAATAAACACCTCACTACTGACCACATATACACCTTACACTCATTAATAAACACCTCACAACTGACCACATATACACCTTACACTCATTAATAAACACCACCTCACTACTGACCATATATACACAAACAAATTAATAAACACCACCTCACAACTGACCACAACTGACCTCATTAATAAACACCACCTCACTACTGACCATATATAGACACACTCACTAATAAACACCACCTCACTACTGACCATATATAGACACACTAATTATTAAACACCACCTCAGGGGGCGGCAGGGTAGCCTAGTGGTTAGAGTGTTGGACTAGTAACCGGAAGGTTGCAAGTTCAAACCCCCGAGCTGACAAGGTCAATCTGTCGTTCTGCCACTGAACAGGCAGTTCCTAGGCCGTCATCGAAAATAAGAATTTGTTCTTAACTGACTTGCCTGGTTAAATAAAGGTACAATTAAATAAAAACTACTGAACATATACACACACACTAATTAATACACACCACCTCACTACTGACCACAGAAGCCTTGCGAAAGCATTCGGCCCCCTTGAACTTTGCGACCTTTTGCCACATTTCAGGCTTCAAACATAAAGATATAAAACTGTATTTTTTTGTGAAGAATCAACATCAAGTGGGACACAATCATGAAGTGGAACGACATTTATTGGATATTTCAAACTTTTTTAACAAATCAAAAACTGAAAAATTGGGCGTGCAAAATTATTCAGCCCCCTTAAGTTAATACTTTGTAGCGCCACCTTTTGCTGCGATTACAGCTGTAAGTCGCTTGGGGTATGTCTCTATCAGTTTTGCACATCGAGAGACTGACATTTTTTCCCATTCCTCCTTGCAAAACAGCTCGAGTTCAGTGAGGTTGGATGGAGAGCATTTGTGAACAGCAGTTTTCAGTTCTTTCCACAGATTCTCAATTGGATTCAGGTCTGGACTTTGACTTGGCCATTCTAACACCAGGATATGTTTATTTTTGAACCATTCCATTGTAGATTTTGCTTTATGTTTTGTATCATTGTCTTGTTGGAAGACAAATCTCCGTCCCAGTCTCAGGTCTTTTGCAGACTCCATCAGGTTTTCTTCCAGAATGGTCCTGTATTTGGCTCCATCCATCTTCCCATCAATTTTAACCATCTTCCCTGTCCCTGCTGAAGAAAAGCAGGCCCAAACCATGATGCTGCCACCACCATGTTTGACAGTGGGGATGGTGTGTTCAGCTGTGTTGCTTTTACGCCAAACATAACGTTTTGCATTGTTGCCAAAAAGTTCAATTTTGGGTTCATCTGACCAGAGCACCTTCTTCCACATGTTTGGTGTGTCTCCCAGGTGGCTTGTGGCAAACTTTAAACAACACTTTTTATGGATATCTTTAAGAAATGGCTTTCTTCTTGCCACTCTTCCATAAAGGCCAGATTTGTGCAATATACGACTGATTGTTGTCCTATGGACAGAGTCTCCCACCTCAGCTGTAGATCTCTGCAGTTCATCCAGAGTGATCATGGGCCTCTTGGCTGCATCTCTGATCAGTCTTCTCCTTGTATGAGCTGAAAGTTGAGGGACGGCCAGGTCTTGGTAGATTTGTCTGATACTCCTTCCATTTCAATATTATCGCTTGCACAGTGCTCCTTGGGATGTTTAAAGCTTGGGAAATCTTTTTGTATCCAAATCCGGCTTTAAACTTCTTCACAACAGTATCTCGGACCTGGTGTGTTCCTTGTTCTTCATGATGCTCTCTGCGCTTTTAACGGACCTCTGAGACTATCACAGTGCAGGTGCATTTATACGGAGACTTGATTACACACAGGTGGATTGTATTTATCATCATTAGTCATTTAGGTCAACATTGGATCATTCAGAGATCCTCACTGAACTTCTGGAGAGAGTTTGCTGCACTGAAAGTAAAGGGGCTGAATAATTTTGCATGCCTAATTTTTCAGTTTTTGATTTGTTAAAAAAGTTTGAAATATCCAATAAATGTCGTTCCACTTCATGATTGTGTCCCACTTGTTGTTGATTCTTCACAAAAAAATACAGTTTTATATCTTTATGTTTGAAGCCTGAAATGTGGCAAAAGGTCGCAAAGTTCAAGGGGGCCGAATACTTTCGCAAGGCACTGTACACCTAACACTAATTAATAAACACCACCTCACTACTGACCACATATATACACACTAATTAATAAACACCACCTCACTACTGACCATATATACACACACACACAAATTAATAAACACCACCTCACTACTGACCATATATACACACACTAATTAATAAACACCACCTCACTACTGACCATATATACACACTAATTAATAAAACACCACCTCACTACTGACCATATATACACACTAATTAATAAAACACCACCGCACTACTGAACATATATACACACAAATGAATAAACAAGTCCACCCCCCAAAAAACAAGGCAAAATCTTTAATTGCTTTATTGACTTTAAAAAAAACATTTGATTCTATTTGGTACGAAGGGCTATTCTACAAAATTCTACAAAGTGGGCTTGGTGGTCAGGTGTATGTATGTACACAGAAAACAAGTATGCAATAAAAATCAAAAACCAAAGAACAGAATTATTTTCACAACGTCGAGGTGTGAGACAAGGCTAAATTTGAGTCCAAATCTTTTCAACATGTATATCAATGAATTAGCAGACATGTTGGTCCAGTCTCCAGCCCCAGGACTCACACTATTTGACACAGAGGTAAAATGCCTGCTATATGCTGATGATTTGGTACTTCTATCACCAACCAAAGAAGGTCTTCAACAGAACCTTAACATTCTAGAGCAATATTGCCATAAATTGGGCCCTGGCAGTAAATAAAAAAACGAAATGAAAATCATGATTTTCCTGAAAAAAAACAGGATGTCAGAAACATAAATATAAATTTGTCCTGAACAACAATAATTGAACACACAAAATATTACTCGTACCTTGGTCTGACCATATCTGCATCGGAGACTTTAATATGGCAGTGAATGCATTCAAAGAAAAAGCAGACAGCGCATTGTACGCAATAAAAATGAAATTATTCAAAATCAACATCCAGATTAGAATGTGGACCAAAATATGTGACAGTGTAATCCTACCAATAGCTCTTTACGGAAGTGAGGTTTGGGGGCCACTCAATAAACTGGACTTTACAATGTGGGACAAACATCCAACTGAATCCCTACATGCAGAATTCTGTCTGAAAATTCTACAAGTCCAGAGAAATACACCAACTAATGCGTGTCGGGCAGAACTGGGCCTCTTTCCAGTGGTAATGAAAATACAGAAAATATCAATTTTTTGGGCTACATCTAAATTCAAGTCCAAATTCAAGTCTGCAATTTAAAAGCACTTCAAACCCAAACTGATCCACAAAGAATTTGAAAACATCCCTGATTTTGATAAACTCCCATATCAACTGGGTGAAATACCACAGCGTGCCATCACAGCAGCAAGATTTATGACCTGTTGTCACAAGAAAAGGGCAACCAGTGAAGAACAAACACCATTGTAAATACAACCCATATTTATGTTTGTTTATTTTCCATTTTGTACATTTTGTAATCATTTGCACGTCGTTACAACACTGTATACATACACAAACGACATCTGTAATGTCTTTATTCTTTTGGAACTTCTATGAGTGTAATGTTTACTGTTCATTTCACTTTTGTATATTATTCTACTTCACTTGCTTTGGCAATGTTAACACATGTTTCCCATGCCAATAAAACCCATTGAATTGAATAGATAGACTACTACCACTAACCTTTATACATGGTTAGAGAGAGAGGGTACTTCAGGCCGAGCTGGTCATCTTTGAAAGAGTCCACAAAGTCCTCCAGCATCTGCAGACCATGACTGTTTCCACGATGACACTTCCTGACAAAGATGGAGTCCATAACAGGCAGCTGGTAGCGTTGGGTCACAAAGCCATTACACAAGCTGTCTGGAGAGAGAGGAAGAGATTCTGTTAATTCATGTCTTGAAAGTAGAGGTTGACCGATTAATTGGAATGGCTGAATAATTAGGGCCGATTTCAAGTTTTCATAACAATCGGAAATCGGTATTTTTGGACACAGATTTTGCAGATTTTTTTTTTACGCCTTTATTTAATCTTTATTTAACGAGGCAAGTCAGTTAAGAACACATTCTTATTTTCAATGACGGCCTAGCAACGGTGGTTTAACTGCCTTGTTCAGGGGCAGAACGACAGAGGATCCAATCTTGCAACCTTACAGTTAACTAGTCCAACACAATAACGACCGTTGCACTCCACAGGGAGACTGACTGCCTGTTACGCGAATGCAGTAAGCCAAGGTAAGTTGCTAGCTCGCATTCAATTTCTTATAAAAAACAATCAATCATAATGACTAGTTCATTACACATGGTTGATGATATTACTAGTTATTATCTAGCGTGTCCTGCGTTGCGTATAATCTGACTAGGCATACAAGCATACAAGTATCTAAGTATCTGACTGAGCGGTGGTAGGCAGAAGCAAGCGCGAAACATTCATTCAAACAGCACTTTCGTGCGTTTTGCCAGCAGCTCTTCATTGTACATCATGCATTGCGCTGTTTATGACTTCAAGCCTATCAACTCCCGAGATGAGGCTGGTGTAAACGAAGTGAAATGGCTAGTTAGTTAGCGCGCGCTAATAGTGTTTCAAACGTCACTCGCTCTGAGCCTTGGGGTGGTTGTTTCCCTTGCTCTGCATGGGTAACGCTGCTTCGAGGGTGGCCGTTGTCGTTGTGTTCCTGGTTCGAGCCCAGGGAGGAGCGAGGAGAGGGACAGAAGCTATACTGTTACACTGGCAATACTAAATTGCCTATAAGAACATCCAATAGTCAAAAGTTAATGAAATACAAATGGTATAGAGAGAAATAGTCCTATAATTCCTATAATAACCTCAACCTAAAACTTCTTACCTGGGAATATTGAAGACTCATGTTAAAAGGAACCACCAGCTTTCATATGTTCTCATGTTCTGAGCAAGGAACTGAAACGTTAGCTTTCTTACATTGCACATATTGCACTTTTACTTTCTTCTCCAACACTTTGTTTTTACATTATTTAAACCAAATTGAACATGTTTCATTATTTATTTGAGGCTAAATAGATTTTATTGGTGTATCATATTAAGTTAAAATAAGTGTTAATTCAGTATTGTTGTAATTGTCATTATTACAAATAAATTAAACAATTAAAAATCAGCCTATTAAATCGGTATCGGCTTTTTTGGTCCTCCAATATCCGGTATCGGTGTTGAAAAATCATAAATCGGTCAACCTCTACTTGAAAGTACGCTATAATTGATTGAGACATGATTGACTAATGCTATGTATAAAGTCTGTCATTATAGTAATCATCTTCAGGAGGTTCAGGGTCACGGACAGCCTTGTGTAAGTTAAGGGTACTGTCCAGTGCCAACTCTCCAGCTAACTTCACCTATCAAATAAGACCAGTATGGTTTGAAACCAAAGATGACCGCTACCAGTGACAGTTTGACCAGACAAAAACCTTTGGGTTTGACAGAGTAGAAACCGACAGCGTGTCCATCCTTCCAAAGGAGCTTGGCGAAGTGGTTCTGTCCGTGGCACAGGAAGGGCACCTCAGGTTTGTCCATCTCACCCACGCGGTACACGATACGGTTCAGAACGTACAGGACGAGCCGCTCACCAAGACTCCTCACCTGGGACACACACATAGATAAAGACTGTCACTTAATGAAATGTTAAGGTAACACACACAACACATGCAGAGGTTGAGATTCTGTTCAAAACAATGTCATTATGCATTTCATTGGGTTGATAAACATGCCAGGTTAGTTTGTGTCTGTGTGCTCTCAGTCATGTTGTTGTAGGATCCTGTGTGTCCCTCATATCCCATCAGACTGAGCCTCTCCTCACACCAGATAGACAAACCCAATATCCTACCTCTACAGAGTCAGTTTGTGACACCTTGTGTTTGTGTGTTTCAATGTGCTAGCTTTATGTTTCTCGATGTGTCAACTCAACAATCATCTCGTGTTGTATGTATTGCAGTTTGTGAACCTTGAGGAGGCCAGATCTGGAGGGGTCGGAGGTTCTGAGGATGTCCTCTACAGACCACCACTGACCCGCCAGAAACAAAGCTACCGCTGGAGAGAGAGAGACAGAGAATTAGAGTTAGATGAGTATGACATCTGGTTAGAATCCAAACGTGTCTCTGTAAAATATAAACCCCCAGACATTATGAAACTTTTCGATCTGATGTGTGTAAGCTTATAGCTTTAAATAAAATAGCTTACATCCATCTATGTGGTGGAAACGACCAGCTTACACTGTGACTGTATCAACGGACAGACAAGAGGCTAGAGACTTGTTCTGTGCTGAGGGAGGGATGTACCTGTGAGCTGGTCCTCTGGGGCGAACAGGGCCAGAATCTTATGCTTCAGGTCTCCTCCATAGATGGGAACAAAACCAACGTTACACAGACTGATACAGATCTGAGGGAGAGCCAGAGAGACATGGGGTTAGAGTCAAATAAACCAACCATGCATTTAGTACTGTAGGTGTGTTTGTGTGACTACCATTCTGTGGCTGGTCAGGGTAAAGCTCTCGGCCTTGTCGGGGATGATGTATCGTAGCTGCGTCATGTAGCCCTCTGCTGCCTGCTCCTCCTCCTCATGTCTCACTGATCCCAACACGTCCACAGGGAACTCCATCCCTACAGGGCAGGGGTCACATGTCAGTGGTCAGTGTCACTCAACATGCCAAACAAAATACACAAGTCTATCACATGTCTATCACTAACACACAGGGAATGATTCCTTTTGCACAAGCAAAACTTGGTACCTGTATTCTGTTTTCCTCTAGGCCCAATGCCTTGTCCTCATCATACCCAAAATAAACCCAATCAATCCAAATGGAATCACACAATGTCCAATCAGACAAGGACTGCACAATAAAAATAAAAAAAACATGCTTTTCTGACGTTACTATGAAAATCAACACTTCAGTGACACTTCCAATGCTGCCCTCCCTGGAAGAAACAAACTGACTTATAGAACACCTATGGGTGTCTTAAATTCACGGTGAGCCAGAGTGTGTTCAGAGCTTGGTTAGATTGTCCCGTTTGTAATGTCAGAGCAGCTCTTGGAGCATTGGGTTCATCTGAGCATTTTGACCTCATAACGACAGTCAAGCACCCAAGCTAAGTGGCTAAAAGTTGGCTAGCTTACTAGCATTTCCAGACACAAATGAGAAAACACCTCACTCTGACCATTTTACTCACCCTAGCAGAGCTAGACGGGAGGTTATGTTATTTAGAGCATTGGTGACCAACTGTGCTGCTGACTGACGTTTTGGAAACGTTTACTGCCACCGGTCATATTCAGGGTACTGCACATTTGTAAATGCATCTATTATTCTGAGCTCTGGCACACTCAGATGAGAGTGCTCTGAAAATCAGAGTAGATAGCCAGAGTGAATTTACAAACGCACCCTACATATAAAACCCTCAACATGGACTACAAATAGGACATGCCACTTCCATCCGTGGTCCTCCGTAGCTCAGTCGGTAGAGCACGGCACTTGTGGGTTGGATACCCGGGACCACCCATTGTAAAAATGTATGCACGCATGACTGTAAGTAAGTCACTTTGGATAAAAGCGTCTGCTAAATGTCATATGCAGTGTATTCGGAACCTATTCAGACCGTGATTTTATCCACATTTTTCTTCTAAAAATGTATTAAAATGGTTTTTCCCCCCCTCAATCTACACACAATACCCCGTAATGACAAAGCAAACACATGGTTTGTAGACATTTTTGCAAATGTATTAAAAATAAACTGAAATATCACATTATATAAGTATTCAGACCCTTTACTCAGTACTTTGTTGAAGCACCTTTGGCAGTGATTACAGCCTCGAGTCTTCTTGGGTATGAGGATACAAACTTGGCAAACCTGTATTTGGGGGGTTTCTCCCATTCTTCTCTACAAATCCTTTCAAGCTCTGTCAGGTTAGATGGGGAGCATTGCTGCACAGCTATTTTCAGGTCTCTCCAGAGATGTTAGATTGGGTTCAAGTCTGGGCTCTGGCTGGGCCACTCAAGGACATTCAGAAACTTTTCCCGAAGCCACTCCTGCATTCTCTTCGATGTGTGTTTAGGGTCGGTGTCCTGTTGGAAGGTGAACCTTTGCCCCAGTCTAAGGTCCTGAGCTCGCTGGAGCAGGTTTTCAATGTCTCTGTACTTTGCTCTGTTCATCTTTGCCTCGATCCTGACTAGTCTCTGAGTCGCTGCTGCTGTAAAACATACCCACAGCATGATGATGCCACCACCATGCATCACTGTAGGGATGGTGCCAGGTTTCTTCCAGACCTGACACTTGGCATTCAGGCCAAAGAGTTCAATCTTGGTTTCATCAGAACAGAGAATAATGTTTCTCATTGTCAGAGTCCTTTAGGTGCCTCTTGGCAAACTCCAAGCAGGACTGCCTTTTAATTATGTTTTTATTTTTTATAAAAAAGGTACTCCTCCCCACATCTGTGCCTCAAAACAATCCTGTCTCTGAGCTCTACGGACAATTCTTTCGACCTCATGGCTTGGTTTTTGCTCTGGCATGCACTATCAACTGTGGGACCTTATATAGACAGGTGTGTGCCTTTCCAAATCATGTCCAATCAATTGAATTTACCACAGGTGGACTCCAATCAATTTGTAGAAACATCTCAACGATGATCAAATGGAAAAGACCGGGCTCTGGCTAGGCTACTCAAGGACATTCAGAGACTTGTCCCAAAGCCACTCGTGTTGTCTTGGCAGTGTGCTTAGGGTCGTTGTCATGTTGGAAGGTGAACCTTCACCCCAGTCTGAGGTCCTGAGCGCTCTGGAGCAGGTTTTCATCAAGGATCTCTCTGTACTTTGCTCCATTGATCTTTCCCTCGATCCTGACTAGTCTATTCCTCCAGGGGGTTAGAGATGGGGCCTGGTGGGTTAGAAAGCAGACTAACTGCTTCTCGCTCTCTGAATGAGTCTCCAAACCGGCAGTTGGGGAGGATTAAAATTAGAGAGAAGACTTGACTATCTACTGCCAATGTGCCCTTAAGCAAGTGTTGCTCTGCGGCTCACCCAGTGCGCTGTGTATGTGACAGGAGCTAGAATATGGGACGTTGGTGGTAACCATAGTAATAGATAAATGTTCTCTCGGAAAACAGATCTTTTGGATGTTACTGTGCTTCATGACATTACTGTGTAAACGTTAGTTACTTTGGGTGAGTGTCTTTTTCCCTATAGGCCGACTTGAGGCAGCCTTGAGCCCCCACTACCTTTCTAGGGCCTTAATAAAATCTGCGATGCGGAGAACGTGGACGGAATCATGCAATACAGACATTAAAATGGAATTCAACAATTTTCCTAATTTCATTGAACTTAGTAGGGAATCAACTAAAAGTATTTAAAATTACATGTTGAATGATTCTGTACACTATAGTCTTGTTTTGTCACAAACTGAAATTAGACAAATCAGAATTTTAGCAACCAGGAAATGACGGAGCGATATCTGCATAGTGCATCTAACTACAAAAAGTAGCCTATGCTTACCTGTCAGAATGATAGGATTATTTGCATCAGTCCAATGGGTATTTGTTTTGCAAATTCTACCATCACCTGTGCACTACAAAAACACTGCTAAACTACAGCCTTTTGCTGGTGCACACCGGAATTAAAATGGGTACTACACACAGACCTCAAAATTGGTTTCCTGATGTGGTTTAAAGGGATAAGTCTGTATTTTGGGTAATTCTCTACTTACCCAGAGTCAGACGGACTCATGGATACCATTTTTATGTCTCATCATGCAGTTTGAAGGAAGTTAAAAAAAAGGTAGCATATTGTTATCTTAGCTGGAAGTCTGTGGGTATCTACTAGCCAGCTCCCCTCAAAAGCAGGGAAAAAGACCTAACTACTAAAAAGCTGGGTGGTTAGCACTTGGTACTCACGGGTATTCTTTACAAGTATATATGAAATTAGAATATTTTGATTATAGTTGTTGGAAAAACATTTATTTTTGGAACTATTTTCTCAGAACTAAGCATTTCATTAATGCAATGTGATAGCTGGCACAAGGATAGGCTGTGCGCGAGTGTCAACATAGCTGGACAGTTTTGAATGAGTTTGCTAGATATCAAGTAAGCAAAGTTTGAGAGGAATACATCAATGATAAACCCCACAGAAGAAGAGTTAAGACTGCCATTGGTTATCCAAAGCAATATTTTTAACCTTGCAGCCGTGACTTTCAAACTTCAAGATTTCCACCGATCTAATGTCCATTGCTTGTGTTTCTTGGCCCAAGCAAGTCTCTTCTTACTTTGGTGTCCTTTAGTAGTGGTTTCTTTGCACATTTCGACCATGGCCTGATTCACGCAGTCTCCTCTAAACAGTTGATGTTGAGATGTGTCTGTTACTTGAACTCTGTGAAGCATTTATTTGGGCTGCAATTTCTGAGGCTGGTAACTCTGCAGCAGAGTTAACGCTGGGTCTTCCTTTCTAGTGGCGGTCCTCATGAGAGCCAGTTTCAGCTCGATGGTTTTTGCGACTGCACTTGAAGTTTAAAGTTCTTGACATTTTCCAGATTAAGACATGAAGGTCAGTCAAAGTAATGATGGACTGTCATTTCTCTTTGCTTATTTGAGCTGTTCTTGCCATAATATTGACTTGGTCTTTTATCAAATAGGGTTATCTTCTGTATACAACCCTTACCTTGTCACAACATCAACTGATTGGCTCAAACGCATTTTAGGAAATAAATTCCACAAATTAACAAGGCACACCTGTTAATTGAAATGCATTCCAGGTGACTACCTCACGAAGCTGGTTGAGAGAATGTCAAGAGTGTGCAAAGCTGTCAAGGCAAAGGGTGGCTATTTGAAGAATCTCAAATATATTTAGATTTATTTAACACTTTTTGGGTTACTACATGATTCTGTGTGTGTTATTTCATAGTTGATGTCTTCACTATTATTCCACAATGTAGAAAATAGTCAAATTAAAGAAAAACCCTTGAATGAGTTGGTGTGTCTAAACTTTTGACTGGTACTGGAACTCAGTAAAATCTTTGAAATTGTTGCGTTTATATTTTTATTCAGTGAAGTTTGCTCAGAGTTTTTTTTTTTACCCAGAGACTATTATGAGAGTATAAAATTGACACGCCAAGATGGGATGTTTCCTGCGGGATATAGCAGTCCCATCAATGGGCATTCAATGCACACCAGCACAAAGTGCAATGGGGGAAAGATGATAATATAACATTATCTGATGATTGAATTGTAGCTAGCTTTTCTCATGATAATATGTGATAGCCTGTCCACAAGAAAATGTACAGGCCTATCATCCGTTACATCCTTCTGAATGCACCCCTCAAATCCTAAGAATAGCAGGAGTACAACAAAATGACTAACAATGCTCTAAAAACTATGCTCTGTTCTTTTTTCATTATTCAAAATTGAGCGGTGCCATTATTTGTCTTTATTCAGCTTCATTCAACTACTTTCCTAAATAATTGTACAATTTCCACATGCTTGAGAAACGAATAAATTGACTTGACTTAGTGTTAGCTATGTAATAGATAACAGCATGCCACTAAAACAGAACAGCTATTATGACCTTCAAGTGTGTTCTTTGTTTATTTCAAATGAATAAACATTTCCTGGTCCCCTTTTCTTTTATTTCTCACACAGGTTGAGATGGGAGACGTGCCTGCTGTGGACAGTCCACAAGGAAGGGACTCCATGTCTGCTGGAGTAAAAATCACATTCAGAACCAGAAGAGGACAAAATCAGCCTCAGCCATTGCTGATAAGTACTCAAAATATGCCATCAATGTTCTGGTTTACACTTGTTGTCATGGGATGCAATCCTTGGCCTATCTAGACAGATATTCATGAGTCTGGTCAACATGTTCTGTCATATTGGGATGGTAATGCAATCATTGGCCTGTCCAGACATCTATACTAACAAAATGACAGGTAGCCTAATTGCCACTCCAGGATAGTTTGCTTGAGGGGGGGGGGGGGGGGGGGTCTTTGGGGGATGGTGTTTCCTTTCAAGTGATTTTAAGAGCGAAAACCAGAAGAAAAAAAAACTGGGGGAAACAGATACCTGGAAAAACAAAAGTGAGGACGAATTTTGGAAAAAATGAAAGGGAATCAGGGAAAAAAAAGAAGAACCTTCCCTGCAGCTAGCTAGCTGTCTAGCTCTGCACTCTATCCCCCAAGCTCTTTTCTTCATCAGAATCATTTGGTTGCAACCAGTTTGAGCTGGCATGTGTCACTACTGCCTACTGCCTTGGAGGGCTCAGCGCCCCGCCTATATGATCCAAGTTCGAGGTAAACATGTCGATCTTGCACAAGCACACACAAACAACCCAACACCACATCAGAAACACCAAACAACCCCACACTCACTCTCTCTGAACAGCGCCCCACCCACAGAACATTACCATGGCATTCCAGCCTGGAAATTCCAGACCTTTGCTGTATGTTCAGTTAGGGCAGGTTAACACCCCGGCCTGTGGTCCACTAGAACAGGGTGGAGGAGGGGTGTTAAAACCTGCCGTGTGTTCCTTTAGGTGTCCCCATGCTTCACATCTGACACAGTTTGTGCATATATTATGATGCCACTGATATTTCTGTTCATTTTGATCTCCGGTAAGGATATTTGTCATTTGTCTTCGGCTGTTCGTGCACACTATTTTTTCCCAAGGCAAACCAAAATGTTGGTACCTGAAGTCTAATCCTCTTCATCAAATCAAAGTGTATTTGTCACGTGCGCCGAATACAACAGGTGTAGACCTTACAGTGAAATGCTTACTTACAGGCTCTAATCAATGGTGTGGGAAAAAAAGGTATGTGTGTGTGTGTGTGTGTGTAGGTAAGTAAAGAAATAAAACAGTTGACATTTGAAAAAAAAGTCGCAAGGCTATATACAGACACCTGTTAGTCAGGCTTATTGAGGTAGTATGTACATGTAGGTATCGTTAAAGTGACTATGTATATATGATGAACAGAGAGTAGCATAAGCGTAAAAAGAGGGGTTGGCAGGTGGTGGGACACAATGCAGATAGCTCGGTTAGCCAATGTGCGGGAGCACTGGTTGGTCGGCCCAATTGAGGTAATATGTACATGAATGTATAGTTAAAGTTACTATGCATATTTGATAAAGAGAGAGTAGCAGCAGCTTAAGAGAGGGGTTGGGGGGGTACACATGCAAATAGTCCAGGTAGCCATTTGGTTACCTGCTCAGGAGTCTTATGGCTTGGGGGTAAAAACTGTTGAGAAGCCTTTTTGTCCTATACTTGGCACACCGGTACCGCTTGCCATGCGGTAGTAGAGAGAACAGTCTATGACTGGGGTGACTATGGTCTTTGACAATTTTTAGGGCCTTCCTCTGACACCGCCTGGTATAGAGGTCCTGGATGGCAGGCAGCTTTGCCCCAGTGATGTACTGGGCCGTACGCACTACCCTCTGAAGTGCCTTGCGATCGGAGGCCGAGCAATTGACGTACCAGGCAGTGATGCAACCGGTCAGGATGCTCTCGATGTTGCAGCTGTAGAACCTTTTGAGGATCTCAGGACCCATGCCAAATCTTTTTAGTTTCCTGTGGGGGAATAGGCTTTGTTCGGCCCTCTTCACGACTGTCTCGTTCATTGGTCAACAGTACTTCCATGAAGTGAGTGTTTGTCGTCATTCAACGATAGATGACTGCAAATGTTTTCACTTGAGAAATACTGCACCAAACATCTTATTTCGAAGTCAAATTGCACGACTGAGCTCCTTGGCAAAAACCTCAAAACTGTCATGAATAGTCGGAATGAATTATCTTAGATTAATTTCTACTATTTTGAGGAAGTATATACAGGCTACAACGTCTCAAGACAGACAAACCGTACTACTGTGTGTTTTTTTCAAGCTAAGGTCTTTTAAGGGTGTATACGTTCGGTTCAGTAACAGAGTTGGGCTTGGCACCAGCCGAACCAAAACATGCAGAAGCCTTTAGGCCAGGGTGGCGGTGTGGTGTTAACACCTGCCCTGCTGACATTTTGTGTTGCTCCTGGTTTCTACCATGTTACACACTACTGTCACACCAGCAAAATGGGAGTTAGGCAGAGTTTATATCCCTCTTGTTAACTATAGTAGGTTCTTCTTTTCTCAATAGGTTGAGGAAAACCTACCGTTGTTCTTGTATGGAGCTGGACGCCAAAATGGGGAAGAACTGTGTGTAAGTGATTGTATGCAGTGTAGTATGTGAACTCATATGAGACTTTCATCTTCATATCAGCAGAGACCAAAATAACACCACACTAATAACACAAAAACAGCCAATCCAAATTGGCCATCAGGAACATCCAAATAGAAAAAAGCTCAGAGTATGCCTATCAAATGCACAAACTGTAAATACGTTGCCTTCGGAAAGTATTCAGACCCCTTGACTGTTTGTTACGTTACAGCCTAATTCTAAAATTGATGAAATGAACAAAAAACATCCTCTGCAATCCACACACAACACCCCATAATAACAAAGCAAAAACAGGTTGAGAAATGTTATGCAAATGTATAAAAAATGCTAAATCTGAAATACCTTATTTACATAAGTATTCAGACCCTTTGATATGAGACACGAAATTGAGCTCAGGTGCATTCTGTTCCCATTGATCATCCTTGAGATGTTACTACAACTTGATCGGAGTCCATCTGTGTTAACTTAAATTGGACATGATTTGGAAAGGCACACCTGTCTATATAAAAAGGTCCCACAGTTGACAGTGCATGTCAGAGCAAAATCCAAGCCATGAGGTGGAAGGAATTGTTCATAGAGCTCCAAGAGAGGATTGTGTTGAGGCACAGATCTGGGGACAGGCTTCCAGCATTCTTAAATGGAAGAAATGTGTAAACACCAAGACTCTTCGTAGAGCTGGAAGCCCAGCCAAACTGATCAATCAGGGGAAAAGGGCCTTGGTCAGGGAGGTGACCAACAACCCGATGGTCAACACTCTGACAGCACTCTAGAGTTCCCCTGTGGAGATGGGAGAACCTTCCAGGAGGACAACAATCTCTTGAACACTCTACCAAATAAGGCCTTTATGGTAGTGGCCACTCCTCAGTAAAAGCCACACGACAGCCCGCTTGGAGTTTGCCAAAAGGAACCTAAAGGACACTCAGACCATGAGAAACAAGATTCTGTGGTCAAACTGAAACCAAAATTGAACTGTTTGGCCTGAATGCCCAGCATCACATCTGAAGGAAACCTGGAACCATCCCTACGGTGAAGCATGGGTGGCAGCATCATGCTGTGGGGATGTTTTTCAGTGGCAGTGACTGGGAGACTCGTCAGGATCGAGGCAAAGATGAATGGAGCAAAGTACAGAGAGATCCTTTATGAAAACCTGCTCCAGAGCGCTCAGGACCTGACTGGGGCAAAGGTTCACCTTCCAACAGGACAATGACCCACAGCAACGACAACACAGGAGTGGCTTCACGACAAGCTTCCTAATGTCCTTGAGTGGCTCAGCCAGAGCCCGGACTTGAACCTGATCGAACATCTCTGAAGAGACCCGAAAAAAGCTGTGCAGTAACGCTCCTCATCCAACCTGACAGAGCTTGAGCGGATCTGCAGAGAAGAATGGGAGAAACTCCCCAAATACAGGTGTGCCAAGCTTTTAGCATTCTACCCAAGAAGACTTGAGGCTGTAATCACTGCCAAATGTGCTTCAACAAAGTACTGAGTAAAGGGTCTGAATACTTAAGTTTATTTTTATATATATATATATATATATATATATATATAACACATTTGCAAACATTTCTAAAAACCTGTTTTTGCTTTGTCATTATGGGGTAGTGTGTGTAGATTGATGAGAAAAACTTTAATCAATTTTAAAATAAGGCTGTAACCTAACAAAATGTGTGTGGGGGGGGAATCAGGGGGTCAGAATACTTTCCGAAGGCACTGTACCCGCTGCAGTTAACCCTTGGCTTGCACTACGTGTGTGTCCGGCTGTACATGCGTGTGTGCGCGCATGTAGCATACAGTTGAAGTCGGAAGTTTACATACCTTTGCCAAATACATTTAAACTCAGTTTTTCACAATTCCTGACATTTAATCCTAGTAAAAATTCCCTGTTTTAGGTCAGTTAGGATCATCACTTTATTTTAATAATGTGAAATGTTAGAATATTTGTAGAGAGAATTATTTATTTCAGCTTTTATTTCTTTCATCACATTCCCAGTGGGTCAGAAGTTTACATACACTCAATTAGCATTTGATAGCATTGCCTTCAAATTGTTTAACTTGGGCCAAACGTTTTGGGTAGCCTTCCACAAGCTGCCCACAATAAATTGGGTGAATTTTGGCCCATTCCTCCTGACAGAGCTGGTGTAACTGAGTCAGGTTTGTAGGCTGTGGTGTCCCATGGTGTTTATACTTGCATACTATTGTTTGTACAGATGAATGTGGTACCTTCAGGCGTTTGGAAATAGACCTTGAAATATATCCACAGCTACACCTTCAATTGACTCAAATTATGTGAATTAGCCTATCAGAAGCTTCTAAAGCCATGACATCATTTTTTGGCATTTTCAAAGCTGTTTAAAAGGCACACTCAACTTAGTGTATGTAAACTTCTGACCCACTGGAATTGTGATACAGTGAATTATAAGTGAAATAATCTGACTGTAAACAATTGTTGGAAAAATTACTTGTCATGCACAAAGTAGATGCCCCAACCGTCTTGGCAAAGCTATAGTTTGTTAACAAGAAATTTGTGGAGTGGTTGAAAAACAAGTTAATGACTCCAACCAAAGTGTATGTAAACGTCCCGACATCAGCTGTACATTACCTAATGATGGTAATAGGGGTAGTGCAGGAAACAGACACCCAATCGGGCCTCAGAGCTGGCTCCTAGGTACGTATACAATGTGTGATGTCACAGCAGATGTAGGATTACCCACCACGCACAAACAGTAAATAGTGTGTGTGTGCACTCAGACAGGCAAATGTGGAGGTGCAAAATCAAGGAGCAATTTAGCTTGTTTCAATATACACACATATACAGAGTTATAGAATAAAATATGCTTGCTGTTACATAATGGATTGCTTTCCATACATATTCTCACACACCCCTTCTCTGGGAGATAGATAGCTGATAACCGTGTGTTTTCAATCATGTTTTTTTATTTAATATTTATTTAACCGTCATGTCTGACGAAGCGTAATATTCTTCATCCAAACCTTTACCCTCTACTCCCCCGCTGGTCTCCCCTCTACCCCACATACAGCCTCCTCTGGCTGGGTAGTGGTAGGGCCAGCTCAACCCCACATACAGCATGCTCTTCTGGCTGGGTTGTGGTAGGGCCAGCTCAACCCTATGGGTCTTCCCTCCCACCCATAGAGACTCTGGGCTATACGTTAAAATATTACATAGATATAAGCAACATATTCTGACCGCCAGTAGACAGGTTTGATTTAAACAGGACATTCACTGCCTACCTCATGTCAGAGAAGCATGATGGCCCCATCTGCCGTCACAAACCCAAACACCAGCGACGTGGAAGGCACATCGCTTTTGGAAACCCACAAAAACATTCAGTCTTTCCACCTCTCTCAGTCTTCACAGACAAATAACCAAACAATACTACCTGTACCCGGGGGGGGGGGGGGGGGGGGGGGGGATATTGCTACACCACTGTAACCTACTGTGAACTACCGCAAACAGTGCAACGAAGTAAACAATATATTAATATCAAGAAATAAGATGGTCTTGTCGAGGTCCTTGTTAAATAAATGTTTTAAAAAGTCGAACCTAATAATGCACAAACACATCAACTGTACGATCTCTAATAAAGTAGGTTACATGTGCAAGAGTAGGAGGGGGCGTGGCGGTATAGGGCATACTCAGCAAAAACTTGCCACTACATATATCGAAGTTCATCAAGCAAACACTATGCGAAATGCAATATTGCCTAGTAACCCAGGTGAAGTGAACAATAACGTTGTATAAAATGTTAAGAGATTCCTCATTCCCCACAGCACACCTCACCCTGATACTCAAGACTTCATTCCCAAATTCCTGACCGTGCTCTTGGATGCCGCGGCTAGTGAAAACACAGGCCCTATCCAAACATATTTGACCGAACAAATGTTTAACAGAAACAACACCTACATGTATATAAAAGAGAATGTAAGCCGTTCTTAGCGAGCCTTCCTGTAATCCTGTCCAAAGTGATGCTTACTCATCAGCAGGGCCGAACCAGCGCCAGCACCGAACATCCATCCCACGCAGCGTGTTTCAGGGCTCCAAGCACTCCGGCAAGCTCCAATATAAAACACACTGTGCACGTGAAATGATAGGAAACTCACCTAATCCTGCTGATGACACGTAGGCTGTTTCTTTGACTTCTTTTGGATAACTATAGGTTTTATTTCTTGAATGTTTTGAAAAGCACACAAGCCTCCGTTGCTAGCTTGTCCTCCTAGCCTGTTAACACTGCGTACGCTCTCAGTGGTGTGTGCATTGCCTGCTGGGACAGAGAGAATTTGCCAGATCGCGCAAGGCAAACGTTCTACCAACATAACCAACCAGGGACCACAGTAAGACAGACCTACTCAAATATTTATTTAGAACATTATGAGAGCAAAGTACATGATTATAGTGGCTTATATCTCTTGATATATAACTTGATTTGCAATCACTCTGATATCCTAAAAACATTTATTTTAAGTAATCCTAGGCTACATAATGTTTATTCACATGTGTGTGTGTGTGTTATACTGGTGCTTTATAAATCCACAAAGCATTGAACAGTAGATAGAGTCAAAGCGGTAAGAAACATATTCTCTTCCGTTTTCAGACGAGCAACAAAGGTAGCCTTTAGGCTAGGCTACAAGGTATGGAGCCTTACATCAAAGTGGTCTGTCCTGTGTCCCACATAGGGTTAAGGAGTACAGTAAATGGTTGCAAACACATATTTTGCAGTTGTTATCCCAAGTGTAGCGAAATGCTTATGTTCCAGCTCCAGCTGTGCAGTAATACCTAACAATACAAAACAATACATGCAAATCCCAAAATTAAGAAATATACAAACTATTAGAATGAGCTATGTCAGAGTGCGGAGAAATATATATATATATATATATGGTGTGCATAGACATAACGGCCAGTATACGAATATAACTATTGTGTACAGCAGTAGTTACATTATATAGGATGAACCTTGACTAGAATACAGTATATACATATGAAGTGGGTAAAATAGTATGTAAACATGATTAAAGTGACATCTGAATACAAAAAAAATTAATCAGTTACTTTACCAGCAAAATATTGTAATCAGGTACTTTTGAAAAACTAGATTACTTCTTGGATTACGTTTAAATTCTGAAAGGATGTTTGCTAAAAAATACATTTTCTGTTTTCTCAATTACATTCAATTCAGCATTGAAAAAAGGCAGAAGTTTAAGTTTGTTTCACCTGAGTCAGAGACCACTATGAAGACACACCAAATGTGTTTGATGGCTCCTTTCTGTCTTCTTTTAATGCCTCTTTTGGGGAAAGTAATCCAAAAGTAACTGAAAGTAATCAGATTCTTAACAATTTTGGACAGGTAACTAGTAACTGTAACCTACCCAACTCTGCCAATATGGTACAGGTAGCCTAGGTGTGGTGCGCTTTCACTGTTATTGTTTGGTTGCTGGTTCAGTTCCCAGACTGACTGTACCCCATTGATTGCTGGGTCATTCTTGAATTGCGGTGGAATTTTCTTTTGCAACCATGAAAAACATTTTAAAATGACAAATAGTTACACATCATACATGTTTTTGTTTATATTGAACTGTTTATCAATGATAAAACATAATGCAAGTCCTTTATACGGCATAACTTTGTTTATGCACTTAGGGTAAGCAAATTGGCTTGTCCCAGTAGTGACGTGTAGAGTTGTAGTGACATGTTTTGGGTATTGAGAGATATCTAGAATTTTGAATGCTAAAAAGTGAACAAAAAGTATTTAATGTATTGTGTTGATCAATAAAAACAAAGGCTATTCAAATACATATTTTCTACTAGTATAATGTGTGTCCTTAGGTTTGTTATTGGTGTTACTGCGTTGAAATATCAGTCATTACACAGATTTACAAGGACCTTCAGCATTCTCTCCAGGGACCAGCTTTTATTGGGGAGGAGTCTATTTTAAAGGAAATTATTAGCTAATGACAACCTTTTAGTATCCCATTCATTTGAGGATTCCATTGATAATTTGGTGTCTTCAATAAAGTGTCACGTGGTGTTACTCAATTTAAATAAAGGAAATAACATTGAGCAAAATAGTTAATGATATCACTTTAGTAAATTATTTTACTAAAGTGATAGAGATCCAATGCAGACGTTTTTATATCAATATCAAATCATTTATTGGTAACAATGAAATACAGTTTTGTAATTGTTTTCAATTAAAATGAAATAAATGCTTCTTCAAAGAGCAAATGTTTTTTTTTTTAAACAGTTGAGTTGATGTTGGCGCCCCCCGGAAACTTAATTATTATGATAAAAAAATCCCCATATTATCTGTCACTTTAAACTAGAAGTATATATTTTTTTGCTTTGGGGGCGTTCCTCTGTCCAGTGTGTTCTTTTGCCTATCTTAATCTTAAATGTTTATTGGCCAGTCTGAGATATGGCTTTTTCTTTGCAACTCTGTCTAGAAGGCCAGCATCCGGGAGTCGCCTCTTCACTGTTGACGTTGAGACTGGTGTTTTGCGGGTACTATTTAATGAAGCTGCCAGTTGAGGACTTGTGAGGCATCTGTTTCTCAAACTAGACACTAATGTACTTACCTCTTGCTCAGTTGTGCACACCGGGACCTCCCACTCTTCTTTCTATTTTGATTAGAGCCAGTTTGCTCTCTTCTGTGAAGGGAGTAGTACACAGCGTTGTATGAGATCTTCAGTTTCTTGGCAATTTCTCGCATGGAATAGCCTTCATTTCTCAGAACAAGAATAGACTGACGAGTTTCAGAAGAAAGTTATTTGTTTCTAGCCATTTTGAGCCTGTAATCGAACCCACAAATGCTGATGCTCCAAACACTAAACTAGTCTAAAGGCCAGTTTTATTGCTTCTTTAATTAGAACAGTTCTCTAATTATCAATTAGCCTTTTAAAAATTATTATTGGTGAGAGAGGTCTCAAATATGACATTCATTTGCATACAGTATATATGAATCACGGAAAAGTTTGTTCCCGTTTCAGTCGTGGGTCAAACAAAAACAGCCTAATGATTAGTTGACAATAGAGCCTACCACAATGCAGGAGATGGCTGCAGGATGAAGTCAGTGAGAAGCCAGTTCATACAGTTGACATGAATGTTCAAGTCGGAACAATTTTTATCCCCATAATGCAACAGTTTTGAAAGGTGATGACCAACATGGTCACCGAAATGACAACTGAGCCGCTCAAACACATCCACATCTTTCTTGCTCTCACACCACACACACACTGTTTAGGCACCTGTTAAGTGTTGTACTTCCTAACAGCCTGTAGATGGGGGTATTTAACAAGCATTCAACCAGTCTGCTCAGGTGTGAACAACCCTCAGAGGGTGCATGGAATGGGTTTAGCTGACTCAAACTGAACAGTGATGTTACGAATCCCTTTTGGCCCGACAGTCTAGGGGGGGGGGATGGTAATGAGACCCGTAACAACTCATACAAATTATAGTGACAAAGTAAAAGTGAGAACGAAATAACTACGACAACTGAAATCTACCGTCAAACTCAAGGTTTATTTGTAAACACACGGTAAGGGGGGGGGGGGGGCAGGAAAAGGGGCTGAGCTGGACCCAAGGAAAGAAACTACTATTCAAAAACACCCCTAAGCTAGACTAGCCTACTTTAACAACAGCTAACTAACTAACCAAAAATATAGTGGGTGGTTCGCCCAGTTCTAACTAGTGTATTTAACAAAGTCTACCTACGGGTAGTGTATGCCCATGGGCGACTTGTCTTGGTTTCCCCTTTTCCCACCAGCAAGCAAACACAAACACCATAACCAAAAACAATACTCACAGGTGATGACAAAGTGCTATGGAGGTGCTCAAACAAAAGAGAGGTTAATACACAAAGAGAGTGAAACAGAGAGATCTACAGACATGGCATTTACAGAGAGATTGAGCTCTAGAGCAAACAACTGACAGGGTTTTTAAACCAAGGGAAAGGAACTGTGATTGGGTAGGAAACAGGAGGAGGTGTGTCTTCTGATTGATTGGTGACTGATTGGGGAGTGATGATTTTCACCTGTGAGGGGAGAAGGAGAGAAAACACAGGATACATACACACACACACACAGGATACCTGTATCCGTAACAAGTGAAATGCTTTACATAACTTTATTTCTATGTTTCATTGTTTATTATGAAATAACAGGTGGTATAGGATGAAAGACACACACACACACAGTCTAGTTTTACTAACCTTGTGGGGACACACAATTTATTCCCATTCAAAATCCTATTTTCCCTAAACCCTAACTCTTAACCTAAACCTAACCCTTAACCCTAACCTAACCTTAACTCCTAACTGTATAACCCTAAACCTAACATTTAACCCCTAACAGTAACCTTAACACACTTAGAAATAGCCCCTTTCCTTGTGGAGACTGGCAACATTTCCCCAAATGTGTGTTAATTTACTATTCCATAAAGTAATAAAAGACACAAGAGCTCTCGAGTGGTGCAGCGGTCTTTTGTACTGCATCTCATTGTAAATTGTAAGTAAGAATTTGTTCTTAACTGACTTGCCTAGTTAAATAATGGTAACAATTCAAAATAAGCTGGATTTCTGAGAAGATGCAAAGCATGTTAAGTAACACAGGTGTAGTGTAACCCATCATACATGTACTGGGTCAGGACTTGCTGTGTGTATAGTTTCCAGTAACTGTTAGTGCACTAATAACCAGTATGCTGAGGACTGACACATACTGTACGTGAAAAGAATACACAATTTTTTAAGCTGTCTTTTTTTTAACTACATGGCTATGTAACATGGTTCTATACTCTGAGTGTACAAAATATTAGCAACACCAGTTCTTTCCATGACATAGACTGACCAGGTGAATACAGGTGAAAGCTATGATCCCTTATTGATGTCACCTGTTAAATCCACTTCAATCAGTATAAATGATGGAGAAAATAAAGATTATAGAATGATTTTTAAGCCTTGAGACAATTGAGACATGGATTGTGAACGTGTGCCATTTATAAACGTCTATATGTTTTGCCATATCAAGGCTGATCCAGACCGGACCAAATCTGAACCAAACATAGACGTCTATGATTGGTCTGAACCGGACCAAAAATCAAAGTCCGTGGAAATCAAGTCCGGACTGTACCAAAAACATTTGTCCAAAAGACGTGGGCGTCGATCCGTGCTGACTGTGGTGTAGCCTACAGTGTTGACCCTCAGATGGAATTTGATTAATGGTAGGCCGTCCGTTTGTAAAACATGCAGTTGCATTGGCTTCATTAGTCCTGATTCCTGTGACTAATGCATTTGTCTATCAGCTACCCAACTTCATCAGGAGTCAAACATTGACGGATGCAAACTTGAAATCACTGATAATGACAATTTAGCCCATGGGGTGAAATTCCTGGAAAGCAGTTGTGAGGAGCCTGATTGCCCATTCCATATTGTCCATTTTACTGGGGATACCTAGTAATTTTACTAGGGGTACCTAGTCAGTTGTACAACTGAATGTTTTCGACTGAAATGTGTCTGAATCAGAGAGGTGCGAGTGGCTGCCTTAATCGACATCCACGTCAACGGGGCCCAGGGGACAGTGTGTTAACCGCTTTGTTCAGAGGCAGAACGACAGATTTTTACATTGTCAGCTCTGGTATGTTCTTTGTTAACATGTCAGGGCATTTTTTACTTGATTGGGAACCATTTAGGTTAGGCTATTTGATGGGAGAAACCTGCATGTGTGTACAACTCATTATATTTTCATACACTTGATGTCCAGCCTGTAGGCTGCAGAAAACTCTTTCTACCAGTGGAGGCTGGTGGGAGGAGCTATAGGAGGACAGGCTCATTGTAATGGCTGGAATGGTATTTACGTAACAGAGTCAAACATGTGGTTTCCATGTGTTTGATGTCGTTCCATTAATTCCATTCCAGCCATTACAATGAGCCCATCCTCCTCTGCTTTCTACCATAGGCTATATCTGCTTCGTGATTTCTGATAGATTATTTGTTGACAGAACATTAGTGGAGCTCTGCGTCTCTCCAACAGCACCCTGGAGAGGATCACTGGGAATGGAAGAACACAATACTTTGCACCCCTACCTTTGACAAAGTGGGCACTGCTTATCACAGGGTGGCGCTCACTTAAAAAGACCGTAGGCCATTGGTTGAGAGAAATTATAATTGTTTTTGGGCAGAATTATGTGAGGTTTCTTGTGTTGTTGTAGGAGCGTCTTGGTCATCTTATCTCAGCAAATGCCGCCCTCTTCTAATCCTGCCTAATGGGCCATACAGCAACACTTAAAAGCTCTTACCAAACTTTGATACACAGGAAGTGTGACAGAGTAAACATGGACACTGAGCTTGCCCTCACCACCACCTCAGTCTCTGTGACAATCCACCTACACCAAACAACTGCTCACCACAAGTATAATTCCAAACATGTTTGAGTTTTCAACTGAGTGTACCTCTGATAACCACACTGAAACCAACATAGAGCAAATGTGTGTACAATTCCTGTTTATAAATGTGTCATAAGATAAAGGCCCCTATTAAAGAGGAATGCGGAAGAACCCTGGCCAGATAAAACCTGTTCTAGCAGAGTGAAACAGCTAACAGATCAGACTGGCACAAAGAAACAGGAACAAAACTATCATTTGCATACTGTAGCCTGCCAGACTAGGTTTTGTATTTACATACCGCTTTATTTACGAAAGCATTTAGTTGCCATATTGGTTGAACCAGAATTTATACTTGCACATCATCATCTGCATATCTATCACTCCAGTGTTAATTGCTAAATTGTAATTACTTTGCTCCTATTGGCCTGTTTATTGCCTGACCTCCTTACGCCATTTGCACACACTGTATATAGATTTTTCTATTGTGTTATTGACTGTACTTTTGTTTATCCCATGTGTAACTCAGTGTTGTTGTTTTTTGTCACACTGCTTTGCTTTATCTTGGCCAGGTCGCAGTTGTAAATGAGAACTTGTTCTCAACTGGCCTAACTGGTTAAATGAAGGTGAAATAGATAAATAAATAAATAAATGTTTACATACATTGAGTGACAGCATATCTTTGTCTCTCACATTAATAGTTAGCTGTCTCATATTGTTCTGGTCTAGTTAACACCTGTTAATCTGTTTGTTGTGGCCTAGTTACAGCCTGCTAATCTGTTTGTTGTGGCCTAGTTATAGCCTGCTAATCTGTTTGTTGTGGCCTAGTTATAGCCTGGTTATCTGTTTGTTGTGGCCTAGTTATAGCCTGCTAATCTGTTTGTTGTGGCCTAGTTATAGCCTGGTTATCTGTTTGTTGTGGCCTAGTTATAGCCTGGTTATCTGTTTGTTGTGGCCTAGTTATAGCCTGGTTATATGTTTGTTGTGGCGGTAGTTATAGCCTGGTTATCTGTTTGTTGTGGCCTAGTTATAGCTCGGTTACCTGTTTGCTTCTACCCCCAGGGTCCATAGCTTGTCCAGGTAGCATGTGGGCAGGTCGGTTCATCCTAGAGGCTGTTTAAACAATATGAGGCAGATTGGGTTTTCCAGATCAGATCAGGACAAGGCAGTGTCTTCTCGGATTGTAGCCTCTACATTACACCAATGGTTCTCAAACTTCTCCTTGAGGACCCCCAGCCGTTCCATGTATTTGAACTACTCCACAGCTAGCACACCTGATTCAACTGGTCAACTAATCAGCATGCCCTTGATTAGTGAATCAGGTGAGCAAATTCAGGTCTACAACAACATGATGAAATGTCTGGTGGCCCCAAAAGGAAGGTTTGGGAACCACTGCATTACATATCATAGACTTGTACACATTCTAAATAAGCCACTCATAGTATACACATAATATTTGTTATAGATGAATGACCTCTGACTAAATAAATAACGGTGGAGGAGCACGGGAGAGATGGGTGACAATAAGCATATACTGTAACAGACAAGTTTAATGTTTTATTGGCACGTCCACAAGTACAGTGAAATGCCTTTCTTGCCAGTTCTTTCCCAACAATGAAGCAATCAATATCAGTAGTATTATAACAAATCTATACAAAAGTCAGGTAGAACAAAAACACACGAGAAATAGAAATAAGAAGAGAATGAGAAAGTAAGTAAGCTTTAAACAGGGTCAGTTCCAGTACCATATTTACAATGTGCAGGGATACTGGAGTGGTAGGGTTAGATATCTATAGAGGTAAGGTGACTAGGCATCAGGATATATGATTAACAAAGTAGTAGCAGCGTACAGTGTGATTGTATGTGAGTGTGTGTAGAGTCAGTATGAATGTGTGGGACGTGTTACATGTGTGTGTGAAAAAATGAGTTGTACGTGTGTTGGAGTGTCAGTGTGAGTGTGAGTGTGTGTGAGTGAGTGTGTAAAATGTGCATAGAGTGGGTGTGTGAGTGTGCATAGAGAAAATAAAGTTGAAGGGTCAATGGAGATTGTCAGTGTAGCCATTTTGTTAGCTATTTAGCAGTCATAGAAGCTGTTCAGGAACCTATTGCTGTCAGACTTGTTTCTCCTGTACTTCTTGCCAAGGGGAAGCAGAATCTATGGCAGTCTATGGCTTGGGTGGCTGGAGTATTTAACAATTATCCGGACCTACCCTTCACCCCACCTGGTTTCGAGGTCCTGGATGGCAGGGAGCTCAGCCCCAGTGATGTACTGGGCTGTCCACACCAACCTCTATAGCGCCATGTGATCGAGGGACGGTGCAATTGCCATACCAAGCAATAATTCCGCTCTCAATGTTGCAGCTGTACAACTTTTTGAAGATTGTTGGGCCTATGCCGAATCTTTTCGACCTCCTGAGGGGGAAGAGATGCTTTCGCGCCTTCTTGTCGACTGTTTGCGGACCATTTTAAGTCCTTAGTGATTTGGACACCGAGCAACTTAAAGCTCTCGACCCGCTCCACTGCAGCCCCGTCGATGTGGATGGGGGAGTGCTCCCCCCCCCCCCTTTCCTGTAGTCCACGATCAGTTCCTTACTCAAACTGACGTTGAGGCGGAGGTTGCTGTTCAGGCACCACGTGCCAGGTCTCATCACCAGGCCTTGATGATGGTGTTGGAGTCATGCACGGCCATGCAGTCGTGGGTGAACAGGGAGTATAGGAGGGGACTAAGCGCACACCCCTGTGGGGCCTCCATTTTGAGGGTCAGTATGGCGGAGGTGATGTTGCCTACTCTCACCACCTGGGGTCAGCCCATCAGGAAGTCCAGGATCCAGTTGTAGAGGGAGGTGTTCAGTCCTAGGGTTCCAAGCTTGGAGGGGACTATGGTGTTGAACGCTGATCTGTAGTCAATGGTTTAGTATGGCGCCGGAGGAGATGGCTGCCATTTTACAGGCTCCTAACCAATTGTGCTATTGAGTGATTTTTCGCGTTATTTTTAACTTATTTGGGAAATCATGTTTCTACCACCGTCTCTTTTGACCAAAAATATCAGAACAGCGACTACTTACCTCGTAATGGACAAGGAATTTTTCTTTAATAAGTCGGACGCAAAGGATTTAGTTCAGACACCGGACACAGCCCAAATCTCTGTCATTTGGTAGAGTATCTCATGATTGTCGGATTCGTGTGTATATGTGGCAGAGAAGTCAGGCGCAGGATAATTAAACTTAATGAAATGGAGTTGTTTAATGACTGTAAACAAAACAGAACTCCAAACTAATAATAATAATAAAATAAAGTGGGTACGAGGACCCGTCGCGCACCTATACAAACAACACAAAACTGAACAACAAACAATCTCTGACAAAGACATGAGTGAAACAGAAGGTGAAATACACAACAGGTAATGAATGGGATTGAAACCAGGTGTGTAGGAAGACAAGACAAAACAAATGAAAAATGGATCAATGATGGCTAGAAGACCGGTGACGTCAACCACCAAGCACTGCCCGAACAAGGAGAGGCTTCGACTTCGGCAGAAGTCGTGACAATGATAGGCTGTACAGTCGTGGCCAAAAGTTTTGAGAATGACACAAATATTATTTTCCACAAAGTTTGCTGCTTCAGTGTCTTTACATATTTTTGTCAGATGTTACTTTGGAATACTGAAGTATAATTACAAGCATTTCATAAGTGTCAAAGGCTTTTATTGACAATTACATGAAGTTGATGCAAAGAGTCAATATTTGCATTGTTGACCCTTCTTTATCAAGGCCTCTGCAATGCTCCCTGGCATGCTGTCAATGTAATGGGTGCGTGTTGGTGGCAGGGAAGTCAGGCGTAGGAGAACGAACTTGGTATAAACGGAGTCGTTTAATAATTGATCATAAAACTCCAAAACCAAAATATACAAAAAATAATAAAAGTGGGTACAAAACCCATCGCACACTGACACATGACTCGCACAGTACATAAATCAAACAATCTCCGACAAGGACATGCGGGGAATGTTACGGTTTTCTTCTGGTGAAAGAGAGGAGGACCAAAATGCAGCGTGGTTATCTTTATACATCTTTAACGAAAGATGAAAAATGAACAATATACATAACATGAAACGTGAAAAACCAAAACAGCCCTATCTGGTGCAACAAACACAGAGACAGGAACAATCACCCACGAAATACGTGCCTTAGCGTCCTTAGATTGGCGACCCTCACCACCGACCTTGGCCTAAGAACCCTAACAGAGGGCCCCACTGGACTGAGTGGCAGCTCCGGACTGAGGGTCAGCTCGGAACTGAGGTAGCTCAGGACTGAGGGGTAGCTCAGGACTGAGAGGAAGCTCAGGACTGAGAGGAAGCTCAGGACTGAGAGGAAGCTCAGGCAGGTTGATGGCTCTGGCAGATCCTGGCTGAATGGCGGATCCTGGCTGAATGGCGGATCCTGGCTGACTGGCGGCTCTGGCGGATCCTGGCTTACTGGCGGCTCTGGCTGATCCTGGCTTACTGGCGGCTCTGGCTGATCCTGGCTTACTGGCGGCTCTGGCTGCTCCCTGCTGACTAACGGCTCTGGCTGCTCCATGCTGACTGGCTGCTCTGGCTGCTCCATGCTGACTGGCGGCTCTGGCTGCTCCATGCTGACTGGCGGCTCTGGCTGCTCCATGCTGAATGGCGGCTCTGGCTGCTCCATGCTGACTGGCCCAAGGAGACGCACTGGAGACCAGATGCGTAGAGCCGGCTTCATGGCACTAGGCTCGATGCCCACTCTAGCCCAGCCGATACGCAGAGTTGGTATGTACCGCACCGGGCTATGCACCCGCACTGGGGACACTGTGCGCTCCACAGCATAACAGGGTGCCTGCCCGGTCTCTCTAGCCCCCCGGTAAGCACAGGAAGTTGGCGCAGGTCTCCTACCTGGCTTCGCTATGCTCCCTGTGTGCCACCCCCCAATACATTTTTGGGGCTGACTCTCGGGCTTCCATCCACGCCGCCGTGCTGCCTCCTCATACCAGCGCCTCTCCGCCTTCGCCGCCTCCAGCTCTTCTTTGGGGCGGCGATATTCTCCTGGCTGTGCCCAGGGTCCTTTTCCCTCCAAGATTTCCTCCCAAGTCCAGAAATCTTGATTTCGCTGCTCCTGCTGCCGCTGCCTGTCACCACGCCGCTTGGTCCTGTTGTGGTGGGTGATTCTGTTACGGTTTTCTTCTGGTGAAAGAGAGG
Organism: Oncorhynchus clarkii lewisi; assembly: GCF_045791955.1. Lineage (NCBI taxonomy): Eukaryota > Metazoa > Chordata > Actinopteri > Salmoniformes > Salmonidae > Oncorhynchus > Oncorhynchus clarkii. Next base: position 17,172,270 of record NC_092158.1, on the reverse strand, counting down.
AGAAGCAAAATGCAGCGTGGTTATCTTTATACATCTTTAATGAAAAATGAACAATATACAAAACATGAAACGTGAAAAACCGAAACAGCCCTATCTGGTGCAACAAACACAGAGACAGGAACAATCACCCACGAAATACTCAAAGAATATGGCTGCCTAAATATGGTTCCCAATCAGAGACAACGATAAACACCTGCCTCTGATTGAGAACCACTCCAGGCAACAATAGACTTACCTAGAATACTTCACTAAACACAATCCCATAACCTACAAAAAAAACCTAGACAAAACACACCACATAAATCACCCATGTCACACCCTGGCCTGACCAAAATAATCAAGAACACACAAAATACTAGGGCGTGACAGGGAAACAGAGGGTTAAATACACAACATGTAATGATGGGATTGGAACCAGGTGTGAAAGAAGACAAGACAAAACCAATGAAAAATGGATCAGTGATGGCTAGAAGGTCGGTGACGTCAACCGCCGAACACCGCCTGAACAAGGAGAGGGACCAACTTTGGCGGAAGTCGTGACAGTCAATTAATTTCTGGGCCACATCCTGACTGATGGCAGCCCATTCTTGCATAATCAATGCTTGGAGTTTTTCAGAATTTGTGGGTTTTTGTTTGTCCACCCGCCTCTTGAGGATTGACCACAAGTTCTCAATGGGATTAAGGTCTGGGGAGTTTCCTGGCCATGGACCCAAAAAATATTGAGCCACTTAGTTATCACTTTTTCCTTATGGCAAGGTGCTCCATCGTGCTGGAAAAGGCATTTTTCATCACCAAACTGTTCCTGGATGGTTGGGAGAAGTTTCTCTCTGAGGATGTGTTGGTACCATTATTTATTCATGGCTGTGTTCTTAGGCAAAATTGTGAGTGAGCCCACTCCCTTGGCTGAGAAGCAACCCACACACATGAATGGGCTCACAATGCTTTACTGTTGGCATGACACAGGACTGATGGTAGCGCTCACCTTGTCTTCCCCGGACAAGCTTTTTTTCCGGATGCCCCAAACAATCGGAAAGGGGATTCATCAGAGAAAATGACCTCAGCAGTCCAATCCCTGTACCTTTTGTAGAATATCAGTCTGTCCCTGATGTTTTTCCTGGAGAGAAGTGGCTTCTTTGCTGCCCTTCTTGACACCAGGCCATCCTCAAAAAGTCTTTGCCTCACTGTGCGTGCAGATGCACTCACACCTGCCTGCTGCCATTCCTGAGCAAGCGCTGTACTGGTGGTGCTCTGATCCCGCAGCTGAATCAATTTTAGGAGATGGTCCTGGAGCTTGCTGGACTTTCTTGGGCACCCTGAAGCCTTCTTCACAACAATTGAACCGCTCTCCTTGAAGTTCTTGATGATCCGATAAATGGTTGATTTAAGTGCAATCTTACTGGCAGCAATATCCTTGCCTGTGAAGCCCTTTTTGTGCAGAGCAATGATGGCGGCACGTGTTTCCTTGCAGGTAACCATGGTTTACAGAGGAAGAACAATGATTCCAAGCACCACCCTCCTTTTTGAAGCTTTCAGTCTGTTATTTGAACTCAATCAACATGACAGAGTGATCTCCAGCCTTGTCCTTGTCAACACTCACACCTGTGTTAAAGAGTTACCATCTCCCGAATTAAACTAAAGGTTCATAAAACAGTCAACGTATTAATCATAACCTTGTATCAAATAATTTTGAACAGTCGTAACCTCCTGCATCTGCAAAAACTCCAGCCTTACTTAGTACTACGCAGATTGGGTTAATTATCTATTTACTAGTTGACTAAATGATAACACAGGATAAACATGCACACATACTACACTAGAAACAGGTCCCTTGTGGACTGACACAATATTGCGGCTTGTTGCAAAATTGATGAGGAGGGAGAGAGAGAAAGGTACAGAGACATAAATACTTTGGTACATTTAGAAACTACTCTCATAGTAATCATGTATTTTGCACATGAACCGCCACCTGTTTGGAGTAAGAAATTATGAATGTATATACATGTAAATGTCTTGGTTTGTTGCGTAGTCCTGAACAGAACTACAGAGTTGATTTCCCTTCCATTCGCTCCTGAAACTGCCTCTTTGAAGATAGGTTAGCCAGCCGTGTCGGTGGTTCCCATTGGGTGATAAGAGTAGCATACTACAGTGATTTAAGAAGAGTAGTAGAATGGTCCCAATTTACTTAAGACAGCTAATCAGCCGAACCAGTGATTGTCCGGGAGGTGAGCTTCTCGCCTCTACCTTATGTTGATATTCAGAGTTCAAACCACTTTGGACATGAGCTGCAGCTACACACATCTCTGGTCTAATATGTTCATTCTTAGCCCCTCATTTTATACATTTCTTCAAAAGGGGTGGTTTGTCAAGCTGACATGCTCTCTGACCCCCCCCCCCCCCCCCAGAAGGAGTCTGGCCAAAGTGATCCACTGCAAAGCTGATCCAACCCATCTGGATCTTCATGGGACAGTCATGACAGTATTGAGCGAGTCACTGGTACTTCCTGCTTTAGTTTTTGCTTGTAAGCAGGGATCAGCAGGATAGAGTTATGGTCAGATTTGCCAGATGGAGGGTGAGGGAGAGCTTTGTACGCATCTCTGTGTGTGGAGGAAAGGTGGTTAGAGTTTTTTCCCTCTGGTTGCACATGTAACATGCTGGTAGAAATTAGGTAAAATGGATTTAAAGTCCCTGGCCACTACATTGAGCATTTTCTTGTTTGCTTATAGCTTATGCCAGCATCGGTTTGTGGTAGTAAATAAGTAAGTAGAAAAATATAGATGAAAACTCTCTTGGTAAATAGTGTGGTCTACAGTCGTGGCCAAAAGTTTTGAGAATGACACAAATATTAAATTTCACAAAGTCTGCTGCCTCAGTTTGTATGATGGCAATTTGCATAACCTCCAGAATGTTATGAAGAGTGATCAGATGAATTGCAATTAAAACCTCTTGCAGCTCCCCCCCTACTTTGTGCAATTTCCGCCTGCAATTTCCGCCTGCAAAGTTTCAGAATGATAACTTCCAAAATGAGTGTGCTACATGACGGGAAAAAAAAAATATTATTGATTTAAAAATATATGAAAAAATATATATATATACACATTTACAAAATAACATGGGTAACTATTTACACACTTTCAATATTTGGAAGACCCTCAGTCAAATCAATATCAAATCAAATCTATTTATATAGCCCCAGCCTAAAACCCCAAACAGCAAGCAATGCAATCCCTAGAAAGGCAACCAGGCTATGAGGGGTGGCCAGTCCTCTTCTGGCTGTGCCGGGTGGAGATCACAGTGGTTGTAGAGGGTGCAACAGGACAGCACCTCAAGAGTAAAAATGAACAGTTTAGGGTTCCATAGCCTTGAAACTGGAACAGCGGCAAGGCCAGGTGGACTGGGGACAGCAAGGAGTCATCATGCCAGGTAGTCCTGACGCATGGTCCTAGTGCTCAGGTCCTCCTAGAGAGAGAAAGAGAGAATTAGAGAGAGCATACTTAAATTCACACAGGACACCGGATAAGACTCCCATTCGGAGTCAGGGTCACTGTGAAAGAAAATGTTCAGTTAGAATAGTTTCACATATGAGCCCTGTATCAACAGGTATAATAAACAGATATATATAGAGAGTTGAAGGTTGAATATATTAGGTTGAATATATCATTATATTCTTATTACCTGCTAGATCTACTGTCTCTTTTATATTATGACATTTCAGCTAGATCTACTGAATCTATTATATTATGACATTTCAGCTAGATCTACTGTCTCTATTATATTATGACATTCCAGCTAGATCTACTGTCTTTATTATATTATTATTACCTGCTAGATCTATTGTCTCTTTTATATTCTGACATTTCAGCTAGATCTACTGTCTCTATTATATTATGACATTTCAGCTAGATCTACTGTCTCTATTATATTATGACATTCAGCTAGATCTACTGTCTCTATTATATTATGACAGACCAGCTAGATCTACTGTCTTTATTATATTACAACAGACCAGCTGTATCTACTGTCTCCATTTCACTTTGGCCATTGATGCGGTCCTGCCCTCTCCTCAACAGCCTCAAATAGGCTATTTCATGTGGGTTGGGGTGGGGCGGCAGACACACGCATCTCACATTTCATGAAAATGTTTATATATTGCTTCTAAATAAAATAAAAAATCACAAATGATATTTTATATTATTAATTTCAAACAAGGGCATTAGCATGATAAGAACTTACCAGTCCAAAACGATGTCCTCCCCCATTCAAAAAATATTCCTCCACAATCGCTAAATGAAGCGTCCTACAACAATCTCTGTCTCACCTTCCCAATCAATTTATTCTAAAATTGTATATCTAGACTTAGATTTAGCTTTCCCTGACTTAGTCACCATAATGATTGATATACAAACAGCTGAATCTGCGCATTCACCAAACAATGCGTGTGTTATATGGGTAGCTCCTTCCGGTATGAAACTTCAATAGCGAATGACTCACTTTACGCTGAAGCTTACTACATGGGTTGGTCTTGCAACACATAAACATGGCGTATTGCCGTTTATCTCAGCTCATTGGCTATCTACCCAGGTAGATTTCAAGATGATCAGTGGTCATTGGGTTAAAAGACAGTCAATCAACGAAACAGCGGGCAAATCATAGGTGCACAATGATGTCATGACTTGTTGTCTTCAAATCGGTTTCTTTCAGTCAATACGTCCCGCGAAATGGCCCATCAGGTTTGATTTTGTTACAAACAAACCAGTTGATTGCAGTGAAACCAAACATGACTGGAAAAGTCACGTTCTGTGTGGGTTATTTACCTGGAATGTGTCGCAGAAAATGGAATGAGACGGAATTCACGACACAAGCGGTTCACAAAATGTTTCACAAAATGTTTTGTGTTAGGCTATAAAAACAGATTTTATCAAACAAAAGATCATTCATTGTGTAACAATGAGCATTGGAATTGCAAACAGACGAAGATCATCAAAGGTAAACAATTTATTTTAATGCAGTTTGTGATTATGTTACGCCTGTGCTGGTTAAAATTGTTTGTTTTTATGGGGCTCAATGCGCAGATAATCGCATCGTATTCTTTCGCAGTAAATCCTTTTTTAAATCTGACAACGGAGTTGGATTAGCAAGATTCTAGGCTTTCGATACATGTGAGACACTTGTATTTTCATGAATGTTTAATATGACTATTTATGTAGTGATCACCGTATGTTGTCGAATTTAATCCCGCTAACGGGTTCGGTGCGCAGTGAGGTTAACCTCTTGGATCTCTAGGGGCGCTATTTCATTTTTGGATAAAAAACGTTCCCGTTTTAAGCGTGATATTTTGTCACGAAAAGATGCTCGACTATGCATATTCTTGACAGTTTTTGAAAGAAAACACTCTGAAGTTTCAGAATCTGCAAAGATATTGTCTGTAAGTGCCCCAGAACTCATTCTACAGGCGAAACCAAGATGATGCGTCAAGCAGGAAATTAGCAGAATCTCTGAAGCTCTGTTTTCCATTGTCTCCTTATATGGCTGTGTTTGCGCAAGGAATGAGCCTACACTTTCTGTCGTTCCCCCAAGGTGTTAGCAGCATTGTGACGTATTTGTAGGCATATCATTGGAAGATTGACCATAAGAGACTACATTTTCCAAGTGTCCGCCTGGTGTCCTGCGTGGAATTCGGTGCGCAAACGCCAGCTGCTTGTACTTTTCCATTTGATTGAGGGGAGAAACCATGCTTCCACGAACGATATATCATTGAAGAGATATGTGAAAAACACCTTGAGGATTGAGTCTAAACAACGTTTGCCATGTTTTCAGTCGATATTATGGAGTTAATTTGGAAAAAAGTTCGCGTTTTGAGGACTGAATTTTCGTTTTTTTTTTGGTAGCCAAATGTGATGCAGAAAACGGAGCTATTTCGAATTCACAAAGAATCTTTTTTGGAAAAACTGAGCATCTGCTATCTAACTGAGAGTCTCCTCATTGAAAACATCCGAAGTTCTTCAAAGGTAAATTATTTTATTTGAAGGCTTTTATGTTTTTGTTGAAATCTTGCGTGCTGGATGCTAACGCTAATGCTAACGCTAAATGCTACGCTAGCTAGCCACTTTTACACAAATGATTGTTTTCCTATGGTTGAGAAGCATATTTTGAAAATCTGAGATGACAGTGTTGTTTACAAAAGGCTAAGCTTGAGAGATGGCATATTTATTTCATTTCATTTGCGATTTTCATGAATAGTTAACGTTGCGTTATGGTAATGAACTTAGGTCTGTAAATAGAAACCCGGATCCGGGTTTGGTAGACGCAACAAGTTAAACAACCGTTCCCGTGGTGCCCCAAATTCCTAATGAGTTATTTGCTACATGATTAATATCAATCGGGTAACTATTAAACATACTGTAGTTAATTGATTGGATAAATAACAGTCATCAGATTATTGAAAAGTAAAGTCAGGACAATACGGAAGTGGTCCAATGACGCAGATGCACAGCTACAGGACTGTTTTGCTAGCAAAGACCGGGATATGTTCCGGGATTCTTCCGATGGCATTGAGGAGTACACCACATCAGTCACTGGCTTCATCAATAAGTGCATCGATGAAATCCTCCCCACAGTGACTGTACGTACATAGCCCAACCAGAAGCCATGGATTACAGGCAACATCCGCACTGAGCTAAAGGGTAGAGCTGCCGCTTTCATGTAGGGGAATTCTAACCCGGCCGCTTATAAGAAATCCTGTTATGTCATCAGACGAACCATCAAACAGGCAAAGAATCAATACAGGACTAAGATTGAATCTTACTACACCGGCTCCGACGCACATCGGATGTGGCAGGGCTTGCAAACTCTTACGGACAACTAAGGGAAGCACAGCTGCGAGCTGCCCAGTGATCAGATGAGACTAAACACCTTCCTCTGCAACTGATCCTGGACATCCTGACAGGCCGCCCCCAGGTGGTAAGGGTAGGTAACAATGCATATTCCATGCTGATCCTCAACATGGGGGCCCCTCAGGGGTGCGTGATCAGTCCCCTCCTGTACTCCCTGTTCATGCATGTCTGCACGGCAAAGCACGACTCGAACACCATCATTAAGTTTGCCAACGACCCAACAGTAGGCCTGATCACTGACAACGATGAGAGCCTATAGGGAGGTCAGAGACATCATTAAGTTTGCCAACGACCCAACAGTAGGCCTGATCACTGACAACGATGAGAGCCTATAGGGAGGTCAGAGACATGGCCAGGATAACAACCTCTCCCTCAATGTGATCAAGACAAAGGAGATGATCGTGGACTACAGGAAAGGGAGGGCTGAGCACGCCCCCATTCTCATAGACAGGGCTGTAGTGGAGCAAGTTGAGAGCTTCAAGTTCCTTGGTGTCCACATCACAAGCTAACTTTTTATTTTTTATTTAACCTTTAATTAACTAGGCAAGCCAGTTAAGAACAAATTCTTATTTACAATAACGGCCTACCCCGGCCAAACCTGGACAATGCTGGGTCAATTGTGCGCCGCCCTATGGGACTCCCAATCACGGCCGGATCTGATGCAGCCTGGATTCGAACCAGGGAATGCAGTGACACCTCTTGCACTGAGATGAAGTGCCTTAGACCGCTGCCCCACTCGGGAGGCCAAAACACACCAAGACAGTTTAGAAGAGGGCACGACAATGCCTATTTCGCATCAGGAGACTGAAAAGATTTGTCAAGTGTCATCAGATCCTCAAAAACATCTACAGCTACACCATCGAGAGCATCCTGACAAGTTGCATCACCGCCTGGTATGGCAACTGCTCAGTCTCCAACTGCAAGGCACTACAGAGGGTAGTGAGTATGGCCCAGTACATCACTGGGGCCAAGCTTCCAGCCATCCAGACCCTCAAAACCAGGCGGTGTCAGAGGAAGACCTTAAAAACCGGAGCACCAAGTCTAGTTCCAAAAGGCTTCTACACCCCCTAGCCATAAGACTCCTGAACAGCTAATCAAATGGCTACCCAGACTATTTGCACTATCTGCTTTATATATGCATAGTCACTTTACCTTTACTACATGTACATATTACCTCAATTACCTCGAGGTGGGTGAGTGCACCGTGGAGTGCAACTGAGAATTAATCGTCTATGGATCTGTTGGGACGGTATGCAAATTGGAGTAGGTCTAGGGTGTCTGGGATGATGGAGTTGATGTGTGCCATTATCAGCCTTTCAAAGCACTTCATTATTACAGATGTGAGTGGTACGGGGCGGTAGTCATTGTGGCATGAAGCCTTAGAGTTCTTGGGAACAGGAATGATGGTGGTCAGCTTGAGACTTGTAGCGATTACAGACTGGGACAAGGAGAGGTTGAAAATTACGGTGAATATGCCTGACAGGTGTTCTGCGCATGCTCTGAGAAGGCATCCTGTAGAACCTGTCGTGGCATATTTCTGCTTTACCAAATGAGGAGAGAGTTACAAACTTCACACACCAGTCAGAGTTATACTTAAACTACATATTTTTTTAATAAGAGCTTTGCAATAGCCTTTTTGACTTTCAATGATGCGCTATTTCTAATGAACCATTGAAAAGTACCACCAGAAAAGTACAAAGATCTTTTATAGCCAAGATACACCCCTCTCAACTTACACTGACAAACCACAGATCTTAGGAACAGTTCACAAAGGTTAAGATTTGTATGAAAGATGTCTATAAAACATAGCAGACAGTTACTGCTGTGTCAACAGTTCTCATTGTAAAGACCAGTGGCTGGCCCCCTCACTCCAAAAGGGAACCGTCTCTCTCTGATACGGCATAGAACAGAACCATTAGCTCATGTTATCTGGAATGCTCTTTAGGTTTTATTACCCAAAGACATCATAAATCTCCTCTGTCAGTGCTATCTCATAGAGGCCCATCCTCAGTGGAACACACACACAATACTCTATTCTGTCAAATGTAACAACTATTATAATGTAATACACGCATTAAACATAATCTTGCAATTTTCCATGACATCTCCCCCATTTTGAGAATATTCTCGAAAATTACAAGATTTAAGAGAACATCCATCTACATAGAAAATACATACATTCTACATAAACCAAAAATCACAAAACAATAACTCATTGCATGGGGTTCCTGCACATGACCAGCTTCATTCCAAGAAACTTACCACTGTCTCTTATTTCAATCCTCAACATATTTTCTAAGCACTCCAGCAATTTGTCTGGGAAGGTTAGGATCCACAGTCACCTGCACGAACCCACAAAGAAAAACAATACATACAGTTTATGAGATTCAAAGCTATATTTTCCATAGACAGTGAAAAGCACATGTTTAATGCATAATGTAGTGCATGCAACAATGGAGTTTAATAAAATAATCTTTAGTTATCTATCACACTCCAAGCATAGTATGTTGGAAATGACTATATCCATTCCAGGAACTAAAATTAGCATATCCTGTTGTACAAATCCAGGTAATGACTCCTAGTTAAAATAAAATGTATCCACTTGGTGCCTAATGAACATGACCCAAGATAAGCATCAGGGCAATTCCTATACATAAAATAGATTAGGATCAATTTCACTCTCTAAATCAGAGTTCACCCTCTCCATTCACCATGGCATGCTTATAATAGCTTCAACATCTTCAGTTCATAACAACAATCCTTCAGTTTTAAAAATCATTCATTTTCCAAATAAAATCATAATTAGAATCCAGTTAATTATCCAACCTAAATTTAGAATGACATTGCTCAGTGATTAAAATTGGTCTTATCACTCAAAGTAAAAAACTCAATTTAACACACATCGACATTGGCAGAACGTACATTTACATTAACATCCACTATAATTATTCCATAATTCTACTATTAACTTTTTTATCACGATTATAATACAGATCAGTATCTCAATGCATTTCCCATTTCCTTTTGTCATATTGCCAGACAATGTTTGAAGTTATAGGTTGTGAGAGATTAAGATTTAAATATGAATTTGTTTAAAAATTAAGCGGAGCTCTAACAAAACACGTTCCATAGCACTCTCTCTAGCGCCACCCTCCCAGAAATTGATCTTGACTCAGAAAAGGTTGGTGACCTAGAGTTTTCCCTGTTAACACTATCAACCTTTCCCTTTACTGTGGCAATTCCAAGCTAGACTCTTTAAATTCAGGAGACATCTGTTCAACATTAGATGGCAGTACAACATCTACCGGATCTCAGGGAAAACCTGACATGATTGCCTGATCCATATAGACTTCAGTGAGAACTTCACTTGCAAGTACGCTTCAGAGATCGAGTCAGTTCACTTTTGGGAGTCACACAAGCAAGTGACGCTCCACACTGGTGTACTCTGTGGCAGAGGAGCCTCCCATCTCCTTCTGCACCATCTCACCCAGCAGAAGGCAGGATCCAGCAGCCATATGGGCTCACCTGGACCCCATCCTGGACATAATAAAACTCCAGTACCCTGCCGTGCAACACCTTCATTTCTTCAGTGATGGCCCTGCCACACAATATAAACAGAAGGGCAACTTTTACATAGTTTGCATAGAACCTTACAAGAACAGCTTCCAGGGGATTACGTGGAACTCTTTTGAGGCCAGTCACAGAAAAGGTCCTCCGGATGGAGTGGGGGGTTCATTAGAGGTCAGCCGACCTCTTGGTCCGCCACGGGAGAGACATAAGAGATGTAATGTCTGTCTAGCAGGAGTTGAGGGACTCTGGCACTCAAATACAGTTGCATTATGTCAGCGAGGAAGAGGTGGAACGAAAGGCACAGAAGATGTCTGAGGTATCTCTGGTTACCATAAAAGGAACCATGCGAATTCAACAGGATGTAAGTACCATACCCGGCGGAAAATATAGAGACATAAGTTGTCTCTGCCAAGCAGCGCAAGGCGTGTGAGAATGCCCATGTTGTGGACTCCAAGAAGTCACCCTCCCGACAATGCTGGCTAATGGCCGTGATCTCTCACCTCTACATCAACTAATGTCATCGACCTGGATACCTCAGCTCCACTTTGTCCAGATGTCATTGAGTCTCACCACAGTGGACAGTGGTGTATCGTGAACTACGACGAACAACCCTGGCATTATACTGGAGGTTGAAGAACATCATGTCATAGTAAAGTGTCTGCACAGGAATGGTGTCAACAAGTTCTACCGGCCAAGCCCAAGAGATGATATCAATGTTCAATGTTAGTGTTTCTGATGTTCTAGGGGACATGTTTTATATGTTTGTGTGACAATATTGTGTTATGAAAGACACATTTTAGGCTTCATCTTTTGGTCACTAGGCTTCATCTTTTGGTCTTAATCTTTGACCAATAACCCTCATTTTATTGTTCATAATAAATCAACCCATCTTATGAAATCTAATAAATGAATAACATTTCTTTGAAATAATCTTATGTTTGTCATTGGTGTTACATTGTGTCACTGGTGTTACATTGTGTCACTGGTATTACTGTATGGCATGTTGGTGTTCTGCCATCAGAGTTGCCCAATTTGATTGAATATGGTTTTTGTATCTACCTAACTGTTGCTACATTCATTAGTAAACAGTTTAAGGATACAATCATTCAATTTTGATGACTCAACCTCAATTATTTCTGTTACAAAAAAAACTAGAGTAAATGGAAAAATGTCAGACAATAGAATTTTACAGATGCATGTTTAAAGGCAATTACTACCAATCCAAACCATTTTTTTGTATTACCATAAATCCTTTCTGTATTTGATTATATATGCAAATTAAAGACTGAAATTACATTCTAGAAAGCCTGAATTGTCATCTAAAATATAGGTAACACCAGTGACAAAAAGGCAGCACAAGCATTTTTTTTAATGTAATGTAGTAAAAATATTAATATGTTAGGCTGTCATTTATGTTGATTTATAATGTTAAGGGGTTAACTATTATCAGACTAAGTTTTGATTTAAAAAAAAGAATAACAATTTGTAAAAGTTGGCTGTTCAAAAAGCCACCATTTTCATAGAATGACGCACTTGCAACACCATCGCCCTTCCACACATCATTCTTAATTTTACTCCATCCATCTTCACACACCTGAAACATGGCCAAATCCTTTACAGTTGTTAACTGCAATGGTTTGGGAACAACAGCTCTTACAGCTCTTACAGCTCTTACAGCTCTTACAGCTTCAGGTAGATCTTTATCAATAAACAACAGAACTTACAGAACCTATTGTGTGGATTCTTTTGAGATCCACTGCAATCTTCCTCTGTTCTTCAGAAACACAATTCATCAGAATACGACCATTCCTGTTGCTCTGATAAATTCCACTTTTCCCATCTTCAATACCTCAAACTGGTCTCCCAGATATGCATCCTTAAATCAACAAATGCATCCCAACAAGAAACAAATTATCCCAAGACCTCCACTCCAATTTGAGATCATTTCCTTTTTGTTCCATTCTTTGACACTACTGTTGTCATCAACACCCAACTTTGCTCAACGCGCTGCTCCATTCAACCCCGGCATCCACTTCCGTCATCTTGCCAGACTGCGACAGCCCATCACAGTAGCCAGGAGTGGGAGATGTAGCATGCTACAGATGATCCCTTTATGACAGTCACAAGCGTGCATCTGGCACAGAAGGAGCCATTGTCATGATGTGTTCGTAACCAAGTGGGAATTGGGAATTTACCACATACGACTAGGAAAAATCCACTTTAACGTCCCTCTAACTGGTAGTTACTAGTGGGAAACTCATCTAACATCCTGAGCACCCACTTTTCCCACATGGTGAAATCTAACATCACTTACTACAGAAATGGCATCTATAAGCATTTGACAATAAATGCATCAACAATCTATTGTTGTGGTTTTTGAACTCTATCATTTGTTTACATGATAGTTGAACTTTTACTTTATGGTTGACGCAGCTTGTTGGACATTAGCCAATCAGCGTTTCTCAACGAGTTCAAATCACAGGAATGCATCCAACTGGTATTTACGACTTTGCAACTGGTAAATTCCCTCATACCGCATGGTTACAAATGCAGCGTCAAAGTGGAAACTTGAGAGGCCAAACATAACATTCCTGTCACATTCAGGTTGTATCACAACCGACCGTGATTGGGAGTCTCATAGGGCGGCGCACAATTGGCCCAGCGTTGTCAGGGTTTGGCCGGTGTAGGCCGTATTTGTAAATAAGAATTTGTTCTTAACTGACTTGCCTAGTTCAATAAAGGTTAAATAAAAAAATAAAAAAACATCAGACAACACCAGGCATTTAATTTTCCCGCCGTACTGAAAGCAAACAATGACCCCAAAACCGAAATACTTACCAAACCATGGGTTTGATGAACCGTTACACCCAAAATGGTGACTATTCAAAAGGCTTGAAGTCTCTCCTGCTCTCATCTCACCATTTTCTTCCATCGGCTTCATGTGCATCCTACATTCTGCAACCTGAATCTTGCATCCTGAATCCTGCATCCTGAATCCTGAATCCTGCATCCTGAATCCTGCTCTGCTCCATTTCAGTCTGTCAGGTTAGAGGAACATGTTGCCTGACAAAACAAAACATTGTGCGAGAGATCACATGAGAGAGATTGCATCAGACGTGCGTACATACCCACAAACACACACGGTAGATTAATGCAGGGTGAAGAGGAAGTGTCCTCTTACTGCCAGCCTGCCTCTGTGCCTCACCTGGACATGCCCAAACATCAATGGAATTTGTGATAAGCATCTGACTAGCCCGGGTACACTCTCTCCCTCTATCTCCCACTCCTCTGCTCCTTCTCTATCTCTTCTTCCTGTAAGCTCCTCTCTCCCTCTCTTCCTCCTCTAAGCTCCTCTCTCCCTCTCTTCCTCCTCTAAGCTCCTCTCTCCCCCCTGTAAGCTCCTCTCTCCCTCTCTTCCTCCTCTAAGCTCCTCTCTCCCTCTCTTCCTCCTCTAAGCTCCTCTCTCCCTCCTCTAAGCTCCTCTCTCCCTCCTAAGCTCCTCTCTCCCTCCTCTAAGCTCCACTCTCCCTCTAAGCTCCACTCTCCCTCCTCTAAGCTCCACTCTCCCTCCTCTAAGCTCCTCTCCCTCCTCTAAGCTCCACTCTTCCTCCTCTAAGCTCCTCTCTCCCTCTCTCCCTCCTCTAAGCTCCTCTCTCCCTCCTCTAAGCTCCACTCTCTCTCCTCTAAGCTCCACTCTTCCTTCTCTAAGCTCCACTCTTCCTCCTCTAAGCTCCTCTCTCCCTCTCTTCCTCCTCTAAGCTCTACTCTTCCTCCTCTAAGCTCTACTCTCCCTCCTCTAAGCTTGACTCTTCCTCCTCTAAGCTCCTCTCTCCCTCTCTTCCTCCTCTAAGCTCCTCTCTCCCTCTCTTCCTCCTCTAAGCTCCACTTTTCCTCCTCTAAGCTCCTCTCTCCATCCTCTAAGCTCCACTCTTCCTCCTCTAAGCTCATCTCTCCCCCTCTAAGCTCCACTCTTCCTCCTCTAAGCTCCTCTCCCCCTCTCTTCCTCCTCTAAGCTCCTCTCTTCCTCCTCTAAGCTCCACTCTTCCTGCTCTAAGCACCCCTCTCTCTCCCCCAAGCTCATTCACTCTCCCTCTCTAAGCTCCTCTCTCCCTCTCTTCCTCCTCTAAGCTCCTCTCTCTCTCTTCTAAGCTCCACTTTTCCTCCTGTAAGTTCCTCTCTCCCTCCTCTAAGCTAATCTCTCCCTCCTCTAAGCTCACTCTCCCTCCTCTAAGCTCCACTCTTCCTCCTCTAAGCTCCACTCTTCCTCCTCTAAGCTCCACTCTTCCTCCTCTAAGCTCCACTCTTCCTCCTCTAAGCTCCTCTCTCCCTCCTCTAAGCTCCTCTCTCCCTCCTCTAAGCTCCACTCTCTCTCCTCTAAGCTCCACTCTTCCTCCTCTAAGCTCCACTCTTCCTCCTCTAAGCTCCTCTCTCCCTCTCTTCCTCCTCTAAGCTCTACTCTTCCTCCTCTAAGCTCCACTCTCCCTCCTCTAAGCTTGACTCTTCCTCCTCTAAGCTCCTCTCTCCCTCTCTTCCTCCTCTAAGCTCCTCTCTCCCGCTCTTCCTCCTCTAAGCTCCACTCTTCCTCCTCTAAGCTCCACTCTTCCTCCTCTAAGCTCCTCTCTCCCTCCTCTAAGCTCCACTCTTCCTCCTCTCTTCCTCCTCTCAGCACCCCTCTCCCTCCTCTAAGCTCCACTCTTCCTCCTCTAAGCACCCCTCTCTCTCCCCCTCTGCTCCTCCTCTCCCCTCTCTGCTCCTTCTCTCCCTCTCTTCTGCCTCTAAGCTCCCCTCTCCTTTTGTCCCCTGATCATGTTTAGATATTATGACCTAGCTATTCAAACCAAATTCTTCTCAAACTGAAGATATTTTAAGTAGAAATTGTGCACAAATATATTTTAAATGAAGTGCCCTTTAATATAGACCACATGGAAAACTGTTACACCCCTAACCGTTACACGCAACATTCGTTGCTGGGGATGCTTGTGTCTGCGTCCGCAGTGCCTAATCCTACGACTTCCAGGTTCGACGTCGGCAACCTTCCATCCCTGCTCTGGATCGAGCAGAGCTTCTCCATCTGTCGGAGGCCTACACCAGGTGCTGGGAGAAACGGGCTCAAGTTATTCTGCCTCTCGCCTGTCCATAAAGGCTTCTCCATCTGTCGGAGGCCTACACCAGGTGCTGGGAGAAACCGGCTCAAGTTATTCTGCCTCTCGCCTGTCCATAAAGGCTTCTCAATCTGTCGGAGGCCTACTCCAGGTGCTGGGAGAAACGGGCTCAAGTTATTCTGCCTCTCACCTGTCCATAAAGGCTTCTCCATCTGTCGGAGGCCAACACCAGGTGCTGGGAGAAATGGGCTCAAGTTATTCTCCCTCTCGCCTGTCCATTAAAGGTTCTCCAAATCCTGTGAAGCATGGGAGTGGGCGGATTTCCTCGTCCTTCTCGCCAGCCATGATATTGGGTAGTTCTATGGTAAGAAATGTGACCGTTCCTGGTGCAAAAACAATGTCCTATCCCGGAGCTCAAGTAAATGACATTACTAAGCTGCTCCAAGATGTACTACACAAGGACATGGAAATCGATTCTATCGTAGTCCATCTGGTTTTAATGACATTATGAAGGGCAGTTCTGGGCAGTTGAAACTGGATTTTAAAGAGTTGATTGACTCTCTGCTAAACACTAACAAAAGACCCATCATAACTGGCCCTCTGCCATCTCTGAATCGCGGCACTGAACGCTTTAGCAGGATTATTTCTCTTCACCACTGGTTACGTGATTATTGCAGCTCAATGGGTGTAACTTTTGTTGACAATTTCCATACCTTTTGAGAACAAAACACATTTTATAAGGAGGATGGGATCCACCCAAATCATTTGGGATCCTGGATC
This sequence comes from Oncorhynchus clarkii lewisi, assembly GCF_045791955.1. Taxonomy (NCBI): domain Eukaryota; kingdom Metazoa; phylum Chordata; class Actinopteri; order Salmoniformes; family Salmonidae; genus Oncorhynchus; species Oncorhynchus clarkii. The sequence goes on along the minus strand of NC_092158.1, from coordinate 17,155,928 downwards.
CTTTCACAGCACGATAAGGCTGCGTTTAGACAATGACTTATCAATGACCCAAGCCCAGCTCAACTAATCCCTACCATTGTGTCGCTGTATTGTCATAAAGCTTCAGCAGATGTACATTGTCCTAGGGGCGTTGTAAGTAACCAATGTATGTCCCTCTAACTGCCCTGAATGCCTCTGCTGATCCTACAGTTATTGTATGCAGTAATCCTGTGCCTATGAACCAGATTTATACTGTTAGCACTAAGCCGGTGTGCCCTAGGAGGAGGTCCACTGTGTGCAGCTCACCCTGCACTAACACAAATAACATGTGCATATCTACTTCTGCCAAGCTTTCCAGTAAAGCAATGAAAACAAGTAAACATCCCAGAAGAAAAGTGCTCAAAATAGCCCACGTTAACATATGTTGCTTAAGGAACAAGGTTCATGAAATCAATAATTTGCTAGTATCAAATGACATCTCTGAAACTCACTTAGATAATACCTTTACAGTGGTAGCAATACAAGGTTATAACATTTACAGAAAAAATAGAAATGCCAGTGATGGAGGTGTTGCTGTTTATATGCAGAACCACATTCCTGTAAAGATTAGAGAGGATCTCATGTTAAATACTGTTGAAGTAATATGGCTACAGGTTCATCTGCCTCACCTTAAGCTCATTCTGGTGGGAAGCTGCTATAGACTACCAAGTGCTAACAGTCAGTATCTGGATAATGTGTGTGAAATGCTTGATGATGTATGTGATATCAACAGAGAGATATTTTCTGGGTGATTAAAATATTGACTGACATTCACCAAGCTGCCCACTCAAGAAAAAGCTCCAAACTGTAACCAGTATCTACAACCTGGTTCAGGTTATCAGTCAACCTACCAGGGTAGTTACAAACAGCACAGGAATGAAATCAACATGTATTGATCACTTCTTTACTAATGCTGCAGAAATGAGCTTGAAAGCAGTATCCAAATCCATCGGATGTGGTGATCACAATATAGTAGCCATATCTACGAAAATCAAAGTTCCCATGGCTGGGCCTAATTTAGTGTAAGAGGTCAAACAATAAGTTTGTAGTGATTCCTATGTTGTTGATGTAAATAATATTTTTGGGTCCGTGGTGTATTATAAGGAGCAAACAAACTTCACACATTTACGATTGCTTATTCCAGTTACTAATAAACATGTACCAATTAAGAAAATGACTGTAAAAACTGTTAAATCCCCATGGATTGATGAGGAATTTAAAAAGGTTATGGTTGAGAGAGGCAAAAGGAATGGCAAGTGAGTCTGGCTGAAAAAACGATATTGCCAACTACTTTAATGATTTTTTTAATTGGGAAGATTAGCAAACTTAGGCATGACATGCCAGCAACAAACGCTGACACAACACATCCAAGCATATCGGACCAAATAATGAAAGACTAACATTGTAATTTTGAATTCCGTAAAGTCAGTGTGGAAGAGGTGATTTTTTTGTTGTTGTCTATCAACAATGACAAGCCACTGGGGTCTGACAACTTGGATGGAAAATGACTGAGGAAAATAGCGGACTATATTGCCACTCCTATTTGCCACATATTGAAATTAAGCCTACTAGAAAGTGTGTGCCCTCAGGCTTGGAGGGAAAATAAAGTCATTCCAGTACCTAAGAATAGTAAAGCCCCCTTTAATGGCTCAAATAGCCGACCAATCAGCCTGCTACCAACCCGTAGTAAACTTTTGGGAAAAAAGTGTGTTTGACTACATACAATGCTATTTCACAGTAAACAAATTGACAACAAACTTTCAGCACGCTTATAGGGAAGGACATTCAACAAGCACAGCAATTACACAAATGACAGATGATTGTCTGAGAGAAATTTATGCTAAAATATTTGTGGGGGCTGTTTTGTTGACATTATCGATCATAGTCTAAAAAAAACTTGTGCTATGGATTTACACCCCCTGCTATATTGTGGATAAAGAGTTACCTGTCTAACAGAACACAGCAGGTGTTCTTTAATAGAAGCCTTTCCAACATAATCCAGGTAGAATCAGGAATTTCCCAGGGCAGCTGTAGGCCCCTTACTTTTTCAATCTTCACTAACAACATGCCACTTGCTATGAGTAAAGCCGGTGTGCCTATGTATCCGGATGACGCAACAATATACAGTTGAAGTCGGAAGTTTACATACACCTTAACCAAATACATTTAAACTCAGTTTTTCACAATTCCTGACATTTAATCAAATTAAAAATTCCTGTCTTAGGTCAGTTAGGATCACCACTTGTTTTAAGAATGTGAAATGTCGGAATAATAGTAGACAGAATGATTTGTTTCAGCTCTTATTTCTTTCATCACATTCCCAGTGGGTCAGAAGTTTACATACACTCAATTAGTATTTGGTAGCATTGCCTTTAAGTTGTTTAACTTTGGGCCAAACGTTTTGGGTAGCCTTCCACAAGCTTCCCACAATAAGTTGGGTGAATTTTGACCCATTCTTCCTGACAGAGCTGGTATAACTGAGTCAGGTTTGTAGGCCTCCTTGCTCGCACACACTTTTTCAGTTCTGCCCACACATTTTCTATAGAATTGAGGTCAGGGCTTTGTGATGCCAGTCCAATAACTTGTCCTTAAGCCATTTTGCCACAACTTTGGAAGTATGCTTGGGGTCATTGTCCATTTGGAAGAACCATTTGTTACCAAGCTTTAACTGATGTCTTGAGCTGTTGCTTCAATATATCCACATAATTTCCCCTCCCTCATGATGCCATCTATTTTGTGAAGTGCACCAGTCCCTCCTGCAGCAAAGCACCCCACAACATGATGCTGCCACCCACGTGCTTCACGGTTGGGATGGTGTTCTTCAGCTTGCAAGCCTCCCCCTTTTTCCTCCCAACATAACAATGGTCATTATGGCCAAACAGTTCTATTTTTGTTTCATCAGACCAGAGGACATTTCTCATAAAGTAAAATCTGTGTCCCAATGTGCAGTTGCAAACCGTAGTCTGGATTTTTTTATGCCGGTTTTGGTGCAGTGGCTTCTTCCTTGCTGAGCGGCCTTTCAGTTTAAGTCGATATAGGACTCAATTTACTGTGAATATAGAAACTTTTTCCTCCAGCATCTTCACAAGGTCCTTTGCTGTTGTTCTGGGATTGATTTTCACTTTTCGCACCAAAGTACGTTAATCTCTAGGAGACAGAACGCGTCTCCTTCCTGAGTGGTATGACGGCTGCGTGGTCCCATGGTGTTTATACTTTTGCGTACTATTGTTGTTACAGATGAACGTGGTACCTTCAGGCGTTTGGAAATTGCTCCCAAGGATAAACCAGACTTGTGGAGGTCTACAATTTTTTTTCTGAGGTCTTGGCTGATTTATTTTGATTTTCACCCATGATGTCAAGCAAAGAGGCACTGAGTTTGAAGTTAGGCCTTGAAGTACATCCACAGGTACACCTTCAATTGACTCAAATGATGTCAATTAGCCTATCAGAAGCTTCTAAAGCCATGACATCATTTTTGGGGGCATTTTCCAAGCTGTTTAAAGGCACAGTCAACTTAGTGTATGTAAACTTCTGACCCACTGGAATTGTGATGTAGTGAATTATAAGTGAAATAATCTGTCTGTAAACAAATGTTGGAAAAATTACTTGTGTCATGCACAAAGTAGATGTCCTAACCGACTTGCCAAAACTATAGTTTGTGAACAAAAAAATTGTGGAGTGGTTGAAAAACAAGTTTTAATGACTCCAACCTGTGTATGTAAACTTCCGACTTCAACTGTACACGTCAGCTACTACAGCGACAGAAATGACTGCAGCACTTAAAAGCTGCAGTTCATTTCACAGTGGGTGGCAAGGAATAAGTTAGTCCTAAATATTTCTAAAACTAACAGCATTGTATTTAGCACTCACTAAACCCTAAACCACAACTAAATCTTGTAATAAATGATGTGGAAATTGAGCAGGTTGAGGTGACTAAACTGCTTGGAATAACCCTGGATTGTGAACTGTCATGGTCAAAACATGGTCAAAACAACAGTAGCTAAGATGGGGAGAAGTCTGTCCATAATAAAGTGCTGCTCTACCTTCTTAACAACACTATCAACAAGGCAGGTCCAACAGGCCCTAGTTTTGTCGCAGCTGTTCAGTGGTGTAGTCAGGTGCCACAAAAATATACATTTTGGCTCAGAAAAGGGCAGCACGGCTGGCTCTTGGATGTATTAAACATATGCATGTCAATCTCTCCGGGCTCAAAATTGAGGAGAGATTGACTTCATCACTACTTGTATTTATGAGACCTCTTGTGGCATGTCTTGTGGGGTATGCATGGTTGTCCGAGCTGTGCGCCAGTAGTTCAAACAGACAGCTTGGTGCATGTTGAATGCACCAAGCTGTCTGTTTGAACTACTGGCGCACAGCTCGGACAACCATGCATGCCCCACAAGACATGCCACAAGAGGTCTCTTCACAGTCCCCAAGTCCAGAACAGACTAGGACTACACGGAACTCTATTCCACATCAAGTGACTGATGCAAGCAGTAAAATGTTATTTTAAAAACAGATCAAATACACCTTATGGAACAGCGGGGACTGTGAAGCAACATATACATAGGCAAAGACACATGCATATACACACACGATAACATTGGCAGCAGCTAATGGGGATCCATAATAAATACAAATATGGTGGAACGATTCATATTTAAATGTTTTTTTTTAAGAAACAGAACATCTAATAGTAAAATCATAGAGTAAAAGCAGGCTGGATCTACTCTTTCTGGACATTTTCTGGTGTTTTGTGTTGGAAAAATGAGTGAGCCGAGTATAACACTTCAACCCTGTTACCCATAGATACCTTTTAGATTTTTTGTGAGGCTTGCATTCAATTGAATCTCCCTGTTGCACACAACAAGCTTCCATTTCCCCTCCCTGTTGCACACAACAAGCTTCCATTTCCCCTCCCTGTTGCACACAACAAGCTTCCATTTCCCCTCCCTGTTGCACACAACAAGCTTCCATTTCCCCTGTCACAGGGGGATTTCTGGATGATTTAAGATGAAATCATCAACCCTGTTACTTTATTTTCACTTACTATATTAATTTAATATTTAAGGGATGGGAAAACATGTTTTTTATTTATTTGAACATGTACTCTTCATGACAGAATATAACAATTTGGTGAAATAAATCATATACATTTTCTTTTACCAAGTTACACTACCAAAAAGGGTCTAATTTTGTGTAACGACCCAGGTCATCTTAGCCTGATTGCTGTCTCTGTTTAGCTATTACATTCTACTCCTTGCCACTCCTGTTATTTGCCAAACACAGGAGTGGAATGTTAGCTTAAAAGGCTGGTACCCAGACTGTAGCTCTCATGTAGCTCCACTTTTTGGTTTGCTTCCTGTCTTTAAGTTTGGTGTGGGTTTTTCTTTTGTTGGCCTCTTATTGGGTAAATGTAGTGGGTACTCATGGTGGGTGTCTTTTAGGTCCCTGTTGTTGTTGCTAGTCAACATTCAGTGGACACCCCCACAATTGTCTTTCAGAACCTGTCCTAAAACCCCATCTGTTTCGATTTGTTTGTTGTCAGTGACTCTTTGTTAGTTCCACCTTCTGTTTGAGGAACATTTTTGGCTTTCTTGCTGAGGAACGTAACATAACTAATTAACATTGTATGGAGATGCCAATGCCTAACACAAACACTGGCAGACGTTATAATAACTTTCAGTGAGTTAGCCTGACTAAATCCCTCTATTCTGAGTAGTAAAAGTCTTAGTAGTAAAACTATTTTCTAATCTGAGTAGTAAAGGTTTTTGAATATACAGTATGACCAGTTAAAGTCCAACTTTTATTCAAAGACAAGTAAAACACAAGAACCAAAATGTCTGCTACCTTCCCTAGTCATTAGGTGCTTATTACAATGTTTTCACGATGTGTAGGTTGTTTTCATGTTTTTTTTCAAATCATTTCTGAAACTCTACTGCCATGAAGTTTCTCAATTCGAAAAACCTGGTATAAAAAGGCTGTTTCACTTCTAACAGGAGTGTTCATGTGTGATCATTATTGGCTTTACTCTGTTTGTAAAGGCAACTTTAGGCAGCTGTTAAGTGTGGTGGAAACTATTGATCCAGAGCTGACATTTCCCCTGTTCACCCTCTGATTCCCCATTAAATACTCATTATACTGCATTATCATGTGGGTACATTCACTATTAAATAAACTAGGGGTTTATTTATGCGAAACGTCCTGACAGTTTGGGTATGTGACAGATGATACTAAGATAGATAAAGAGCAAAGCAGAGCTTGTTGCACCAATATTCACAATTATTTTATAGGCTTGAGAGGTAGTCATGATACAGATCTGCATGTCCCCTTCTAACATGGGATGTGAGAGGATAACATGTGGTCTTTGACTTCAATCTGGAGTCAAAAGTAAACTCCTCCTTTGGAATACAAACACTTTCTATGTCTCTGCACCGCTTTCTTTCACATTTATTTATCTCTTAAAAATACTCTTTCATTGAAATCATTAAAACAACATGTGGATTGAGTATTGCTTTGAGAAACAGATAAATCACTTTAGAAATCACCAGTCTAAACATTTTACTTTGGCCAAAATGTTCTCACAGTGAATAGGCTACAGCATTTAACAAGGTTGCATATAATTTGTTCTGTCTGGCTGTGCATGTGCACAGAGTCGCCATAATCATTAACGCCTGTCTGTCAGTATCCACTGGGCACAGATGTCAATTCTATGTTGGTTCAACATTATTTTATTGAAATTACGTGGAAACAACGTTTCGCTACACTCGCAATAACATCTGCTAACCATGTGTATGTGACAAATAAAATTAGATTTTGATTTGACTCAACCAGTTTGTGCCCAGTGGGTATTAGTTAAATATACATAGTCATTATACACTGGTTGTCACAGGCTTTCACCCTGTGAGCAGAGGTTATACCTTGGTTATGTTACCCTGATCCATATCACATTCAAGTCAGGCTATGACAAACATTCCCCACGTCAAGTATCAAGGTGCAAAACAATAGTTTAACTCTAACCCAGAGACCTGACAGAGTCTCTCATCCAGCATTCCACTTCATCTTTCATTAGTACCTTAACGCACATCTCAATTAAGTTTCTGACATAATCAACTCGCACACAAAAACTGTAAAAAAAAGATATACTAAAATGGTGCTGTAATTACAGTAGTTCATATTCCAACATGAATCAAGCAATTATAAATCAATCAATCATTCATCAATTAATTTAACATTTTCCAGAGGAGGGAGTCTTTGGTTGTGACTTCTTAGCCTTGACCAAGAGTCTCTGTTTCTCCTCTAATTTCTCCTCCAGACACTGGATAAGGACTGGGTCAACTTTGGGGTCCACCTTATTGGCGAACCAGCTGCCGTAGTTCATGAGCCAGTACAGCTCCCCAGCCCCATAGATACACACACTGCGGACATGTTTCCCTGTGCATGATGGGTAAAGCGGTCCCTCCAGGTAACTCCACTTCACCAGCCTGGTCTTGCTCATTAGGTCTGTGACGTCGGCCTGGGTCCGGGGCACCTCGCCCGGCACGCCCGGCACCCGTGTCAGAGTGGCCCAGAAGTGTTCGTCTGGGGAGTAGGTGTCGTTCGACCACACCAGGAAATCCCTAGCCAGTGTAGACGTGTTCACATACGCTACAAACTCCCACGAGAGCACGAAGTAGGCACTGCCGATGAACATCTGGATGCCGCGTGGGGGAGGCTCCTTGGCCTTGTCGGTTTTCACCGGCATCTGGATGTACTCGAAGGCGGCGTCCTGCAGCTTGTGGTGGAAGGAGAAACGCTGCTTCTTGTATTTGCTTGGACGACTCGTCTCCATCATATTACCCCCCTGGAGCTTCTTCAGGTCGGCCACCAGCTCTATGTTGGAGCGCAAGGGAAAGTCCTGGCCGCACAGGTTGATGACATACCTCCACTTGACCTCTGACCCCATGAGGTCAGACAAGCAGTTAAGGTCGGCTTTGAGGCGGCTAATGCTGGCGTACATCACTGTCTCCAGCTTAGAGGCGATAAAGACGTTGGGCAGACAGCGGGCCAGACCCTCCATGGCCTCTTTGAACAGTTCTGATGACTTCAGGTCGTAGTGGATACAGTAGATATTGTTAGGAGTGTAGACGGCCCGGAGGATCTTGTCCACCATGAAGGCAGATTTGTGGACCACCAGGGAGTAAGCCAGTGGAAAGGCCTGCTCCTCCTCGGACACCTGGACGGTGCCATAGCCCCGGGAGCGGAGGTAGCGCGGGCAGTTAGAGGTCAGGTTGATCAAGTTCTCATCCTGCTCCCACACCACCCCTTGTTTTCTGATGACCAGTGACTTCCCCACCTCGGCCGGATCCATGTTGTAGATGGCATTGCAGTCAATGTTGTAGCGGTGGGGAGGCTCGACGTCATCGTAGCCTGCGGTAGTCCCGTACTGTTCAATAGTCACACTGTTTTTAACGGTGACCTTTAGGCAGAGGAGCAGCAAGGCACAGATCATCAACAGCGACGATAATGAAGAAATAAAATGCTTCTTCCGCAGTCTGCTTGGAAAAAAACATCTAATTTTCATTCTGTGGTGAGACAAAAGAATAATAGTTAATAAATAACTAGATAACTAGTTATTTGATCTGTTAACAAAAATAATCACCTTGCTCTGTAAAGTCAACATGATATCACAGGAAAACGTCATCTCACATTTTGCGAAAAGTTAGAAATCAACCCATTGACTTTGCTTAGGTCAATTGGAGCGGCTAATGGGGTTCCTAATTAAATACCCCAAATACCAAATACATGGCAGTCGATGGAAAAAGATGAGTTTCACAGGGCTATGGCTAGGATTAGGTTTGAGCCAAGATGTGGACATGAAATGAGAGTTAGGGTCAGAGATAAGAAAAGAGCTGTGAACCCATAGAGCACACATTGATAGCTATACTGGAACTGTTTAGCTAATGGCAGTGGTACAGCTCTAGTTCAGTATGCTTTATTCCTTTTTTCTAATAATCACTTAGGCTATTACACACTATGTGTCCATATAGGTTCAATTAGAGTAGCTATGGTTTATGTTTTGTCATGTTAGTGTACAGTTGTAACGAGTGCGCTGAGAGTCGAGAAGCAAGTACAGGGAGTGAGTGTTTTTAATAAATAAACAGAACAATAAAACGCAAAACACAAAAACGCACCGACATGAAACAGAGTCAATAACACCTGAGGAAAAAAATCAAGGGGAGTGAAAGATATCGGGAAGATAATCAAGGAGATGATGGAGCCGCAGGATGCTGACAAAGGGAACGAACCCGGGGATCAGGAGCGGACCGGTCACCCCTGCTGAAGCGCGGGAACCTGCCACGCCGGTTGAGGTAATCTGCCTTTATGGACGCCGATTATGGCAGATTACATTGTAATCCATGAGGAAACTGTGGCAAACTAACCACCTGCGCTGCGAGTGCAGCATCAAAAGGATGTTGTGGATGTAAGGAGCCATGGTAAATTGCTAGCTAGCATTAAATGTATCTTTAAAAAACGATCAAACTACACATGCTTGATGATATTACTAGGTTAACTAGCTTGTCCTGCATTGCGTATAATCAATGCGGTGCCTATTAAATTATCATATTTTTAACTTCATCAAAAGGGTGATGATATAACAAAAGCACATTCACAAAAAAAACAAACACAATCTAGGCACATTGACCTAACCATAAACATCAATGCCTTTCTTAAAATCAATACACAGAAGTATTTTTTTGAACCTGCATATTTAGTTAAGAAATTCATGTTACAAGGCATTATTAACTAGGGTAATTGTGTCACTTCTCTTGCGTTCATTGCATGCAGAGTCAGTGTATATGCAACAGTTTGGGCCGCCTGGCTCGTTGCGAATTTTACATAATTAGGACATAACATTGAAGGTTTTCGCCCGTTCGATAAAATGCGGAGCGGGGTTCCGTATTTCACTGAAAGAATAAACGTTTGTTTTTCTAAGTGATAGTGTAGAACACCATTGCCCAAAATGCATTGCTCAATTAACTTTCAAAAGATGGTTCCAAAGTTTGGTTTTACATTTTTTTTATTCCCCTATGTATGAAGTCACAAACGTGTGTGTGATTTCAAACTGATTAAGCCACATAAAAACACACGAAATCGGTTGAAATACTTTGTGTACATATTTGCACGAATTGAGTGAAATTGTGTTGCCCTTGAGGATAAATACAGTTTATTGAATTTAGTTGAATTACTACAATAAAAACGATTCCAACCAGTTTATGGCGGTAAAATCATACTGTATAAAAAAATTCAGCACAGCTGTAATGGAAACAGGACATTTCGGTACAATTTTATAAATGCCGAAAATATGTTCGTTTTGACATGGGATATTTTTTCTTCGGTAAAATTATGCGAGAAATTGCGGTGGAAATGCCTTTATGCACATATGTATATAATAACCATAATATTGAAGTACACATGGAGTCACACGATGATATGGGGTGTGGTCCTCCAGTAGGACCCAGGAAACCATACCGTTTATTAGGCTACAGATGAAATATATTATGGTTTACTTCACAGGGTGGTGAAAGTACAGTGATGAGCTTGGTGCTGCTTTCCAATAAATATCGAGGGTCTTATTCTGGTGACATGATGATCGATGCTTGACTGCCGTTTGACAAATGTATCATGTCATAACCTACGTGCACTTTATCTGCGATATGTTGGCTAGAGCGCATGTGTCAAGATCGGAATAGGCAGTCACAGTTGTTATTTAACGGAACAGTTTCTATGACAATATGTATGACTTTACTCGCATAAAAACTGTGGATGGGAACGTGATTTGTGGTCACCATGTAATACTCTGGTAAAAGCTATAAACTAATTTCACAGTGAATTACAAGATTTCACGTTAACTACATTTATCTTTGCACCAGCATAATTTACTTACATTACTTGGAGTGATAAAAAATAATTTTCTCTTCAACCATCTTAGACCAAGGTCAATCGAAAAGTATGTGTCCTTTGCTCTTGCTGCTGCTACAATCCCACTCAGATCTGTAAACTTGTCATCAATTTCTCCAAAGTCTTATTCCAGTCAGACTGTTGTTCGGTAACCCCTGATACCACACCAATGTGTTGTTGTCAAGGATGAAGTTAATTGCAGAGCTCTGTCTTCGATGAATGTCCCATCACGTTGAAATTATGCGCTGTGCTATATATTTATCTCTTTACACACAGACTCTGACAGAGCACGCGGAGTGAAGTTTCCTTTTCACCGAAGCAATAAAGACCGAGTGAAGTTTCCTTTTCACGAAAGAGAGAGGAAGGAAGTAGGGAGGGGAGGTGTGGTGTGGTGTGGTTAGGCTGGGGAGGTGCATGACTATTACAATTACATTATGCAATGCGTAGTAAATTGCTGTGGTTCTTTCATAGTAAAATCAGTCATGCATGGGAGAAATGACAGTTTATCTGGTGCCAGGGGAGTTTTCCTGATCTGGTAACCTAACCAGGCAAAACTCTGGACCTTATATGGTATGACGTGATTCATTTATTGTGAAACTGTTTAATATAGGCTATGATGAGAGCAACGTTTTTCTAATCAGGTCACATGATTTCTTCAAAACTCCTGGAAAAATTCATGGCCTTGGGCCTAACAAAACATTTACTCAGTCTTTGCTATTGTGTATTAATTAATTAATTGCAGTTACTCATTTTGATAGAAAATGTAGCTTAGTCCGGCGAGGTTTGAATATAAACCAAATGTGATATAATTCACATTTTCTCACATACAAATGGGCTATAGGCTAAATATACAATATTTCCGCTTAATTTACACTTGCCAGAAGGACAGGGCGCATAGTAGGCTTGATCAACTCCGGTCCTCCAGGACCACCAACAGGCGCACCTGATTCTACTTGTCAGGTAATCATCAACCCCTTTAAGTTTAATCAGGTGTTTTTGTCTTTGGCTAAATTTAGGCTGCTACATTTATGTAAGAGTTTTTGCATGTCTGTCGGGAGTGATTTGTTATCATGCTTGCTAAATAAATACCGGAGGAAAGTGGCAAGCTCGACTTGCATGTTGTGCCCGGCCCGCGCAACAGCAGCACTCCGATGTGAAAGACATATACATTGTGCGTGAGTTGACGAATCTATATAAATAAAATAGCACGTGTTTTATGGTGATTGAAAAATGCTGTGGCAAATGCCGCCTCGCGAAACGTTTTCTGGCGGTAATGCTCTGACATGACAGAATTGATGATTGAGACATGGGCTGTTTTTAGTGTCTTACACCATTTAAGCTGAAGTACTTTACCCCACTGCTGAAGCTTTGGCTTCCACCATTTTATTCATTTTAAACCATGTAACTTTTGATGCAAATCAGCTATTTTGACAATGTTCCCAACATAACTTAATGCTGTGCAGTACTTCATGCTGATTGGTTTATGGTTCTGCACACTATAGTGGCTGTCTAGTTAGAACACTATGTTGAGACCGGTCATGCCAAATAGTGTTCGCCAGCCAAATAGTGTGTTGTCGTCATATCAGAGCACACAATGTTTCAATTTGTCACTTTTTGCTTAAAAAGCTCATTACCTTGTTTAGCCTGCCAGAAGTTTGAGACTGTGGCCCTGGAGTTGAAGCTCATCAAATCAAATGTATTTATATAGCCCTTTGTACATCAGCTGATATCTCAAAGTGCTGTACAGAAACCCAGCCTAAAACCCCAAACAGCAAGCAATGCAGGTGTAGAAGCACGGTGGCTAGGAAAAACTCCCTAGAAAGGCCAAAACCTAGGAAGAAACCTAGAGAGGAACCAGGCTATGTGGGGTGGCCAGTCCTCTTCTGGCTGTGCCGGGTGGAGATTATAACCGAACATGGCCAAGATGTTCAAATGTTCATAAATGACCAGCATGGTCGAATAATAATAAGGCAGAACAGTTGAAACTGGAGCAGCAGCACGGCCAGGTGGACTGGGGACAGCAAGGATTCATCATGTCAGGTAGTCCTGGGGCATGGTCCTAGGGCTCAGGTCCTCCGAGAGAGAGAAGGAGAGAATTAGAGAACGCACACTTAGATTCACACAGGACACCGAATAGGACAGGAGAAGTACTCCAGATATAACAAACTGACCCTAGCCCCCCGACACAAACTACTGCAGCATAAATACTGGAGGCTGAGACAGGAGGGGTCAGGAGACACTGTGGCCCCATCCGAGGACACCCCCGGACAGGGCCAAACAGGAAGGATATAACCCCACCCACTTTGCCAAAGCACAGCCCCCACACCACTAGAGGGATATCTTCAACCACCAACTTACCATCCTGAGACAAGGCTGAGTATAGCCCACAAAGACCTCCGCCACGGCACAACCCAAGGGGGGGGCAACCCAGACAGGATGACCACATCAGTGAATCAACCCACTCAGGTGACGCACCCCCCCCAGGGACGGCATGAGAGAGCCCCAGTAAGCCAGTGACTCAGCCCCTGTAATAGGGTTAGAGGCAGAGAATCCCAGTGGAAAGAGGGGAACCGGCCAGGCAGAGACAGCAAGGGCGGTTCGTTGCTCATGGTGAAACAACAAAGTTGATTCACCATGGCACATGATCGGTAAGTGTCCCAATTCAAATTTTTCCCTGATAAGTTGTTTTGTAATGGTTTCTTTATGATTAACGAGATGTGGTGTGATCATAACAACCTACAGGAACTCAAGTCCTTTTGTTCACCTGACTGAGAATTCCTCGCAATCAAATGCCGACCGCATTATCTACCAAGATAATTATCTTCGATCAAAATCACAGTCGTGTATATTGCTTGCTTTGAGGACAATACAGTGACACTGACATGGCCCGCTAACAAAACCTGCGGGCTCTCCTTCACTGTAGCCAACGTGAGTAAAACATTTAAGCGTGTTAACCCTCGCAAGGCTGCAGGCCCATATGGCATCCCCGGCCGTGTCCTCAGAGCATGCGCAGACCAGCTGGTTGGTGTGTTTTAGAGGTCGACCGATAATGATTTTTCAACGCCGACATCGATTATTGGAGAACCAAAAAAAGCCTATACCGATTAATTGGACGATTTTTATTTTATTTGTAATAATGACAATTACAACAATACTGAATAAACACTTATTTTAACTTAATACATCAATAAAAATCCATTTAGCCTCAAATAAATAATGAAACATGTTCAATTTGGTTTAAATAATGCAAAAACAAAGTGTTGGAGAAGAAAGTAAAAGTGCAATATGTGCCATGAAAAAAAGCTAACGTTTATGCTCCTTGCTCAGAACATGAGAACATATGAAAGCTGGTGGTTCCTTTTAACATGAGACTTCAATATTCCAAGGTACGAGGTTTTTAGGTTGTAGTTAATATAGTATTTATAGGACTTTCTCTCTATACCATTTGTATTCCATATACCTTTGACTATTCAATGTTCTTATAGGCACTTTAGTATTGCCAGTGTAACAGTATAGCTTCCGTCCCTCTCCTCGCTCCTACCTGGGCTCGAACGAGGAACACATCGACAACAGCCACCCTCGAAGCAGCGTTACCCATGCAGAGCAAGGGGAACAACTACTCCAAGTCTCAGAGCGAGTGGTGTTTGAAACGCTATTGGCGCGCACCCTATTGGCGCGCAACCCTGATAGGCTTGAAGTCATAAACAGCGCAATGCTTGAAGCACAGTGAAGAGCTGCTGGCAAAACGCACAAAAGTGCTGTTTGAATGAAGGCTTACGAGCCTGCTACTGCCTACCACCGCTCAGTCGGACTGCTCTGTCAAATATCAAATCATAGACTTAATTATAACATAATAACACACAGAAATAGAAGCCTTTGGTCATTAATATGGTCGAATCCGGAAACTATCATTTCGAAAACAAAACGTTTATTATTATCGCATATACCCTGACTCTGCGTGCAATGAACGCAAGAGAAGTGAGAATTTTTCACCTGGTTAATATTGCCTGCTAACCTGGATTTCTTTTAGCTAAATATGCAGGTTTAAAAATATATACTTCTGTGTATTGACTTTAAGAAAGGCATGGGTGTTTATGGTTAGGTACAGTCGTGCAACGATTGTGCTTCTTTCGCAAATGCGCTTTTGTTAAATCATTCCCCTTGCGTTGCTTCGATTATATGCAACGCAGGACACGCTAGATAACTACACATGGTTGATGATACTACTAGTTTAACTAGTGATTATGATTGATTTTATCTTATAAAAAACAGTTTAATGCTAGCTAGCAACTTACCTTGGCTTCGTACTGCATTCGCGTAACAGGCAGGCTCCTCGTGGAGTGCAATGAGGCAGGTGGTTAGAGCGTTGGACTAGTTAACTGTAAGGTTGCAAGATTGAATCCCAGAGCTGACCAGGTAAAAATCTGTTCTGCCCTTGAACAAGGCAGTTAACCCACCGTTCCTAGGCCGTCATTGAAAATAAGAATGTGTTCTTAACTGACTTGCCTAGTTAAATCAAGGTGTAAAACAAAAAAAAAATCGGCCAAATCGGTGTCCAAAAATACTGATTTCCGATTGTTATGAAAACTTGAAGTCGACACTAATTAATCGGCAATTCCGCTTAATCGGTCGACCTCTAGTGTGTTTACAGACATATTCAATCAATCCTTATCCCAGTTTGCTGTCCCCACATGCTTCAAGAGGGCCACCATTGTTCCTGTTCCCAAGAAAGCTAAGGTAACTGAGCTAAATGACTACGGCCCTGTAGCACTCCGTCATCATGAAGTGCTTTAAGAGACTAGTCAAGGACCATATCACCTCCACCCTAGACCCAGGTGGTGAGGGTACGTAACATCTCCACCCCGCTGATCCTCAACACTGGTTCCCCACAAGGGTGCGTTCTCAGCCCTCTCCTGTACTCCCTGTTCACCCACGACTGCGTGGCCATGCACGCCTCCAACTCAATCATCAAGTTTGCAAACGACGCTGCAATGGTAGGCTTGATTACCAACAACGACGAGACGGCCTACAGGGAGGAGGTGAGGGCCCTCGGAGTGTGGTGTCAGGAAAATAACCTCACACACAATGTCAACAAAACAAAGGAGATGATAGTAGGCTTCAGGAAACAGCAGAGGGAGCACCCCCCTATCCACATTGACGGGGACAGTAGTGGCGAGGGAAGTACATTTTAAGTTCCTCTGCGTACACATCACGGACAAACTGAATTGGTCCACCCACACAGACAGCGTGTGTACACATCACGGACAACCTCAGGAGGCTGAAGAAATTTGGCTTATCGCCAAAAACACACTCAAACTTTTACAGATGCACAATCGAGAGCATCCTGTCGGGCTGTATCACCGCCTGGTACGGGAGCTGCTCCGCCCATAACCGGAAGTCTTTCCAGGGGGTAGTGAGGTCTGCACAACGCATCACCGGGTGCAAACTACCTAACCTCCAGGACACCTACACCACCCGATGTCACAGGAAGGCCAAAAAGATCATCAAGGACAACAACCACCCGAACCACTGCCTGTTCACCCCACTATCATTCAGAAGGCGAGGTCAGTACAGGTGCATCAAAGCGGGGACCGAGAGACTGAAAAACAGCTTCTATCGCAAGGCCATCAGACGGTTAAACAGCCACCACTAACATTGAGTGGCTGCTGCCAACATACTGACTCAACTCTAGCCACTTTAATAATGGAAGAATTGATGTAATCAATTTATGACTAGCCACTTTATATAATGTTTACATACCCTACATTAGTCATCTCATATGTATATACTGTACGCTATACCATCTACTGCATCTTGCCTATGCCGTTCGGCCATCACTCATTTATATATTTTTATGTACATATTCGTATTCATTCCTTTACACTTGTGTATAAGGTAATTATTGTGAAATGTTAGGTTATATTACTTGTTAGATATTACTGCATGGTGAGAACTAGAAGCACAAGCATTTCGCTACACTTGTATTAACATCTGCTAACCATGTGTATGTGAGACATACATTTTATTTGATAACCACATGTCACTGTCCAGAGCCGCCGGAGTCTCCCGTCCGTCCGTCCAGAGCCGCCGGAGTCTCCCCTCCGTCCGTCCAGAGCCGCCGGAGTCTCCCCTCCGTCCGTCCAGAGCCGCCGGAGTCTCCCCTCCGTCCGTCCAGAGCCGCCGGAGTCTCCCCTCCGTCCGTCCAGAGCCGCCGGAGTCTCCCCTCCGTCCGTCCAGAGCCTGGACTGAGGGACGGGAGACTCCGGTGGCTCTGGACTGAGGGGCGGGAGACTCCGGCGGCTCTGGACTGAGGGGCGGAAGCTCTGGCGGCGCCGGACAGGCGAGACGCACTGTAGGCCTGGTGCGTGGTGCCGGCACTGGTGGTACTGGGCCGAGGACACGCACCTCAGGGCGAGTGCGGGGAGCTGCCACCGGAGGGCTGATGCGTGGAGGTGGTACTGGATAGACCGGTCCGTCCAGGCGCACTGGAGCTCTTGAGCACCGAGCCTGCCCAACCTTACCTGGTTGAATGCTCCCGGTCGCCCTGCCAGTGCGGCGAGGTGGAATAGCCCGCACTGGGCTGTGCAGGCGAACCGGAGACACCATGCGTAAGGCTGGTGCCATGTACGCCGGCTTAAGGAGACGCACTGGAGACCAGATGCGTAGAGCCGGCTTCATGGCACCTGGCTCGATGCCCACTCTAGCCCGGCCGATCTCCTCCCAAGTGTAGCAACCCTTGCCGTCCAACACATCATCCCATGTCCATTCCTCCTTGTGCTGGTCCTGCTGCCGCTGCTTGTCACCACACCGCTTGGTCCTGTTGTGGTGGGTGATTCTGTAACGGTTTTCTTCCTGGGAAGGAGAGGAGGACCAAAATTCAGCGTGGTTATTTATAAACATCTTTAATGAAAGATGAAAACGTGAACACTATACAAAATAAGAAAACGTGGAAAAACCGAAACAGTCCTAACTGGTGCAAAACACAGAGACAGGAACAATCACCCACAAGATACCTAAAGAATATGGCTGCCTAAATATGGTTCCCAATCAGAGATGACGATAAACACCTGCCTCTGATTGAGAACCACTCCAGGCAACCATAGACTTACCTAGAACACTCAACTGAACACAACCCCATAGACTACAAAACCCCTAGACAAAACACATAAATCACCCATGTCACACCCTGGCCTAACCAACATAATAAAGAAAACACAGAATACTAAGGCCAGGGCGTGACACTCTGTTCCCTCCATGTCTGTGTGGAGTATTGTTTATTTTGTCAAGGTTGGCACGCTTCCGGCTGGTTTGCGCCCGGTTTTGTTTTATGCCCGTGCTTTGTGGCAGCTGGTACTTTACTTGGGTTTTGTACTTTGTGCTGCCTCACTTGTTCCTTGGGCATTTGTTTGGTGATGCGGTTGCGTTCTGTATTATGATTGCGTAAGTGCTTTGTCCATTCATTTCTGCTCTCCTGCGCCTGACTTCCATGCACCAGCTACACCAGGGGTGTCAAAGTCAAATGGACGGAGGGCCAAATAAAAAAATCAGCTACAAGACGAGGGCCGGACTGTTCGAATGTTCATTGAAAATTTTTTAAATGACGCATATAGTCTAGTGAACCTAATTGAACCTACTGAAAACCTAACAAATATATTACAATATGATCAGATAAATAAAGCAATATTTTCTTATGGCTCTGTCAGTAATCTTTAATTTTCAACAGACACAAAAGACAAATTTCCTTTATATAAATATCCCCATAACATGAACATTAAATGAAAGAAACCGGTATTCAAGGCACCATCAGTAGACTATATTTTCTATTTTAGCAAAAGTGGGCTAAATTTACTTCAAAGAAAAAACAATAATAGCAATTTTCTATCATCCACTCAACTGAAATATTTTTAAAATATAATTGGATTGAAATACAAAAAAATAAAGTGCAAAAATCTATTAATCAAAAACAACACTTTGTTTAAGGAGAAGTAACATGCAGTGAAAACAAATATTAAATTTTAACTTTTAAACTTGAACTGAGTAAAAACTCTAAATATGTGATTGCACAGTAATGTTCACTTGTTTGAGGTTGAGGGTGATACTTGGTGGTGTCCCATCTTTTCCACAAGTTCATCAATGTTCGGGGTAAGGCTCTGAGCTGAAGAAATCCTCAGAATTGAGTGGAGGTGTTCAGCAGTAAGTCGACTTCTGTGTGATGTTTTGTTCAGGTTCATCAAAGAAAACAGTTGTTCACACAGGTATGTGCTGCCAAACATAGACAACGTTTGAGCAGCCTGGATGCGCAGCTGGGGCATTGTGCCGGGGAGGAAACGGGCGAACTCCGCAGCACCCACTGCCGCATATTTTGCCCTCAGTGCATCATTGCATTGGAGGTCAATCAACTCCATTTGGAGGTTTGGTGGTGAGCTTTCCACGTCAACAGCAAATGGGTTACCGAGCAGTTCCAACCTGCTTTTTTGTGCTTCAAAGTCAGCAAATCGGCGTCGAAAGTCAGCGGCAAGCATACCTATTTTATCAGCCAACTGTGTGCTCGGGAACGCACTGGTAGAGAGCTTCTCTTTCATGGTCTGGCAGCTGGGAAAGTGGCTCAAATTTTCTTTCCGCATCTGCGTCTCCCACAGAGTCAGTTTGGTTTTAAATGCCTTCACTGTACTGTACATATCAGAGATGACACGATCCCGACCCTGCAGCTGCAAGTTTATTGCATTCAGATGACTCGTAATGTCACACAGAAAAGCCATTTCACACAGAAACATTTCGTCTCGGAGTTGTGTTGTGTCTTTCCCTTTGCTGTCCAAGAACAGACAAATCTCCTCACGAAGCTCGAAACATCTTTGAAGCACCTTTCCCTGGCTTAGCCATCGCACCTCTGTGTGATAAGGCAAATCACCATGCTCCGTTTCTAACTCCGTCAGAAATGCCTTGAACTGGCGGTGATTCAAACCTTTGGCTCTGATAAAGTTAACTGTGCGCGTGATGATGCTCATTACATGCTCCATTTTCAAGGCTTTACCGCACAACGCTTCCTGGTGTATGATACAATGATAAGCTGTCAGCTCACCTGTCGCGTTTTCCTCTTGCATCTTTTCCCGTATCTTCGCCACCAGTCCGCTCCTGTGTCCACACATCGCAGGTGCTCCGTCGGTTGTCAAACCCACGAGTTTTTCCCAAGGCAGCTCCATCTCATTTACACATCTTGACACCTCTTCATACAAATCATGCCCCGTAGTTGTGCCATGCATAGGACGTAAAGCCAAAAACTCCTCTGTCACGCTTAGGTTGGAGTCCACTCCGCGGATGAAAATTGACAACTGGGCAATGTCAGAAATGTCGGTGCTCTCATCCACAGCCAAGGAATATGCAATAAAATCTTTTCCCTTTTTCACAAGCTGCTCTTTTAGATTGATGGACAACTGGTCTACTCTCTCGGCAATGGTGTTTCTGCTCAGACTCACATTTAAAAAGAGTTGCCTTTTTTCTGGGCAAACTTCGTCACAAACTTTAATCATGCAGTTTTTGATGAAATCCCCCTCCGTAAATGGCCGGGCTGATTTAGCGATCTCTTCTGCCAAAATAAAACTGGCCTTGACAGTTGCGTCCGCGTGTGTGTCCGCGTGTTTCGTTTCATAATGTCGTCTCAGATTATACTCTTTCAGTACCGCCACACTTTCTCCACACAGAAGACACACAGGTTTTCCAGCTACCTTCGTGAACATATACTCCGACTCCCACCTTGTTTGAAACCCCCGGTTCTCAGTATCCACCTTCCGTTTTGCCATTTTTGATGGGTATCTGAAAGTTAATTTTACTGTGATGCTGACGACTGCTGTGCCAATAAATATTGAAATGAAGCAGCCTACTGCTCGGTGCGTCACCTTTGCATTGTGGGAAATGTAGTATTGGTGCGTGTAAAAGATCTGCGGGCTGCCGGCTTGCTGCGGGCCGGTTCTAATAATAAATCAAGATCATCCCAGGGGCCGTAAAAAACCTTCTTGCGGGCCGGATGTGGCCCGCGGGCCTTGACTCTGACATATGTGAGCTACACCCACCGTTGACACCACAGCAGAGTTCAATATTATTGTGTGTCAGTCGGTATCCTTACGAAAATGAAAATCTGCGTACTGTATGACAGAGATTACTTTATTTTTTACCCCTAACGCTTTAAATGTTAGGGGTGGACCTCATTGAACCCTTCACGAAATCCAGGAATTGTAACAGCTGGTGTCTGATGGCAATTGATCACTTTACAAATTGGGTGGAGGCAATACCCATTAAGGTCAGTAAAGGAAGAGAACGTGCTTAACTCTGAATTCCCTTCTGTAACTCTTTTTAAAAGAGTGCTTGGAACCAAAAATAGATTTTCGTTTTGTATGATACCCATCAAGGACGAGATTAGCGAGGCCACCTCCCAAGGCTATGGTGAACATCTTCAACACCTTCCCCCCAGGAGGTATCCCGTCCACCAGAACCAGTGAGTTTGGATCAGACTGATGCTCTGAGTCGGCGGGGGACCCGCTATCATCCAGAAGGCGAGGTCAGTACAGGTGCATCAAAGCAGGGACCGAGAGACTGAAAAACAGCTTCTTTCTCAAGGCCATCAGACTGTTAAACAGACACCACTAACATTGAGTGGCTGCTGCCAACACACTGACTCAACTCCAGCTCACTTTAATAATGGGAATTGATGGAAATTGATGTAAAAAATGAATCACTAGCCACTTTAAACAATGCCACTTAATATAATGTTTACATACCCTACATTACTCATCTCATATGTATATACTATACTCGATACCATCTACTGCATCTTGCCTATGCCGTCCTGTACCATCACTCATTCATAACTTTATGTACATATTCTTTATCCCTTTACACGCGGATGTGTGTATAAGGTTGTGAAATTGTTAGGTTATATTACTCGTTGGTTATTACTGCATTGTCAGAACTAGACGGACAAGCATTTTGCTACACTCGCATTAACATCTGCTAACCATGTATATGTGACAAATCAGATTTGATATAAGGTAGGCTATACCTTCCAAAAGTGTTAAAGTACATATCCCATTTATAACACTGCACTAATCATCACATTTTCTCACAGTAAAGTGTAACCTGTGTGTTTGATTGTTTACGTCTGTCTCCTACCCTGTTCCCTTTAACTCTGCTCCTGTTCTGCATGAGCTAGGGCTTCTGCCCAACACCAGACGTGGATCCACCTGCCTAGTGAAATAAAGGTGAAATAGAACATATATTTAAAAAAAACTGATGTCCACAGTTACCAACCACCCTACAACTTTGCATTACATCAGCTACTGTTGTCATTATCAGCTAAGGAAGTAGTTGTGGACAGGTGCTTTTATACTGATAACAAGTTCAAACAGGTGCCATTAATACAGGTAACGAGTGGAGGACAGAGGAGCCTCTTAAAGAAGAAGTTACAGGTCTGTGAGAGCCAGAAATCTTGCTTGTTTGTAGGTGACCAAATACTTATTTTCCACCATAATTTGCAAATAAATTCATAAAAAATCCTACGTGATTTTCTGGATTTTTTTTTCTTCTCATTTTGTCTGTCATAGTTGAAGTGTACCTATGATGAGAATTACAGGCCTCATCTCGTTAAGTGGGAGAACTTGCACAATTGGTGGCTGACTAAATACTTTTTTGCCCCACTGTATGTAAAATTATGCGATTCTATGATTTGTAGTAAAAAAAGATTGGTCAAAATCACACGATGCGCACCAATTGTGAGTATGCATTGCTTACTAGTTGCCTACTAATTGGTTGATGATTTAATTGGAAACACTTATCTTTCTATCTGTTTTACTACAAAACATAGAAACGTGCCATTTTCACATATGTTGTTGATGTTGGACTGGTGCTGGAAATGATGAATATGAAGTTGCATTTTTTAGAATGTCCCTTTTTTAATTGTTACAACCACACACACATGGACATAGTTGCTTCCATTGAATGGTTTTATATCGGTGTGCTTTTGTCAATGGATGTACAACACTTCAGTTAGGAACAGCATGTGAAAATCCGTCAACAAAACAACTCTTTGCTTCTTCTCTTGCCAAGGCAAAAGGTTGAGAAGGGCCGCCTTTTTTAAAAACTTACAGCATATTGTTGTCTGGCATCATTAAAGTGAAGACCTATTTTATCAAATCAATTCTCTGTAATTATTATTACGTGATTAAACTAATCATGTAAATGTAATTAACTAGGAAGTCAGGGCACCAAGGAAAATCTTCAGATTACAAAATTATAATTGTCCTAATATAACTTCTCAGATATTTTATTGGATCAATTAGTCTTCACCTCACGTTAGTCTCATTCCAAACGTCATAAAATGTTGGTTATCTGCACGAACCCAGCCTTTACTAAGAATCGTCCATACATCAATTGTCTTAATCATTTATTTACTAACTAAATAATCACAGAAATGCATAAACAAACACAGTAGATCTGGTTACAAGGAAATGATAGGGGAGGTACACTAGTGGGCTAAGCCGATATGATGGTTTGGTGGACAAAGGGAAGTGGGTGTGGACTGAAGGGCGGGAAAGACAAAGTCACTACACAGTTGATAATTATATTAATTTAAATGCTAATCTATTGCACATGAACCCTCACTCATTTGGGAATAATTGCAATCAATATATATTTACGCCCAGTGTGTCGTCGTTATCTCTGTTGGAATCGTCAGTCCTTCTGTTGGAAAGTTCATCTGAGCGCCTCTGCTTTCCTGAAGTCTTATGGTGAGAATGGATACTTCAGAGTACCATTCAGAAATATTTTACAGATGGATGTTTCGGCGGTTGTCGGTCTTCTCATCCCAGGTTGACATCATTTCTAGCTGCAGACAGATTTGCTCTTATTCTGCCGGGATCAATAGTCTCAGAGTTTAACCATTTCCCACCGTGTAGCCAATGCTCCACATGGTATGGTTAGGAATTCAACAATCATTGCAACCTTAGCCTATACTGAGGTTTTTGTGGTCTGAACTCAACCTGTGCCCCCTCCGTGTCCATTGAGGTACGCGTGGTCTGAAGAGGATTTCTTCAGGAGGAGGTTTTATTCGTAACAGAAAAGGGCTGTCCCATGAGCCAGATCATGTCTGTGCTCATGGGAGCGGGCCAATGACTTAGTTAAACTTTTAAAGGGAATACAATTCTCTCACATTAACAGTTTAACATCACATTACACCATTTCACAAATAGTTTAATCTTTATTCATTCATTTTATACAACAATTAGACGCAAACCTCATAACAGAGGCACCTGTATAAACAGAGGTCAGGTAATGTGGCTGTATTGTCTTTCATGGGGTCACAAACACGAAGACTGTTTACACATTCTCCAAAACATGGATATTGTTCAGTTCAAGTTCTGTGATGTAGAAGAAGTTCCTTTGTTCTACTGTGAAACTCTCTCTCTATATACTTCATAGCCAGGAGGAGAGAGTCTCCTCCAGGAATTTACAACCTGAGATAACAGAACCTGGGTGTAGGAGAGAGAGAGAGAGAGAGGGGGAAGCCACTAGCTATACCCAAAGAGGGCCACGTCATGACAATATGATGTCATGGTCTACTTCTCTGCCATGTAAATCTGAATTCAGATCAGGAATAGCTTGTACCAATCAATAGGTATAGCTGTTTTAGTAACTACATAAGATGGTGTTTTTTTACCGGCTTCAACTTCGACTCATCTGCCCTGGGATCTTTTTGTAATTCCAGGACAGTGGCGTCAGGGAAATTGAGAGGGGGAGGGGTTTCCCTCTTCATCAATAACAACTGGTGTGCTGACTCAAGCGGTGGAAGTGTCGACCCATTATTCACCAGTCTTGGAATACCTGATGGTCAAATGTCAACCCTTCTACCTCCCAAGGGAGTTTTCAGCTGGAATTGTGACTGTTGTATAAATTCCACCTCAGGACAAGAAAAATAACAAGCTAGCACTTAACAATCTGTACAAACCAGCAGGAAAATGTACATCCAGAGGCTGCTTTTCTAGTTGCCGGCTATTTTAATTCCACATCATTAAGACTCTTGATGCCCAACTTCCATCAGCACATCTCCTTCCCGACTAGGTGCGATAAAGTCCTAGACAACTGTTATTCTATCCACAAGCAAGCATACAAGGCCGTCCCTCAGCCGCCATTCGGCAAATCAGATCATGACTCCTTACTCCTGCTTCTTGTTTAAAAGCAGAAGCTCAAACAGGAAGTATCTGTGACTCGCTCCGTTGAGAAATGGTCACCAGAATAAGAGATTATGCTACAGAACTGCTTTTCTGGCACTGATAGGAATATGTTTTGAGACTCTGCCGATAACACTGTCACCGGCTTCATTTGGAATTGCACCGCAACGTTGTCCCCACAGTGAAGGTTTGCTGCTTTCAATCAAAAACCCTGGATTAACACTGAGGTTGGCCCTAAACTAAAGGTCAGTGCTATCGCACACAGGGCTATCTCAAACAACCCTGAGGCTACGTTGAGGACAGGAACAAGTACAAGAAGTCCCACTATTACCTCTGCAGAGTCATCAAACGAGCAAAAGGACAATTTAGGAATTATATTACACAGGCTCCGACGTCCGCAGCATGTGGTAGTCCGTTATGGATTACAAAGGAAGACCCAACCATGATCTGCCCAATGATGCCTCTCTATCAGATGAACTCAATGCATTTTATGCACGCTTCGACAATAATAACATCGTGCCGGGTGTGAGGGCCATCACCAACCCAGAGGACTGGGTGATCTCACTCTCCGAGGCCGACGTGAGAAAGGTCTTTAATCAGGTCGCAAGGCCGCGGGCCCGACGGTATTCCAGGGCGTGTTCTCAGAGCGCAGGCATATTCAGTCATTTCAACCTCTACTTTCCTAGGCATCCTCATGTTTTTTTATTTAACTAGGCAAGTCAGTTAAGAACAAATTCTTATTTAAAATCACGGCCTACCCCGGACGATGCTGGACCAATTGTTTTCCGCCCTATTGGACTCCCAATCACGGCCAGATGTGATACAGCCTGGATTCGAACCAGGGACTGTAGCGATGCTTCTTGCACTGAGATGCAGTGTCTTAGACCGCTGTGCCACTCGGGAGCACAGTCATTTTAAAATGACCACCATCATTCCTGTTCCTAAGAACTCTAAGGCTTCATGCCACAATGACTACCACCCTGTAGCACTCACATCTGTAATCATGAAGTGCTTTGAGAGGCTGGTTATGGCACACATCAACTCCATCATCCCAGACACCCTAGACCCACCCTAAACCCACTCCAATTTACATACCACCCCAGCAGAGGAAACGGGGGTCGATACACGGTAGCGGTGCATCTGGCACCAACAGGCTCCTGGACAGCTTCTATCCCCAAGCCATAATACTGCTAAATAGCTAACTATTTAGCTAACAAAATGGGTACCCAGACCGAGTTGACCCTTATCTTTGCACTGTCTCTATGCACACTCACAGGGCCCTACAAACTCATTAACACTGACACTCCAACACACACACAAACAATCATTTCATAATTTGCTCCCACACATAATATGAACATACATTTATACTAACTCTACACACAGCCACTCACAAACAATCATAAAATACGTTGCTGCTACTCTGTTTATAGTATATCCTGATGCCTCGTCACCTTACCCTATACATATCTACCTCTATCTCTCCAGTATCCCTGCACATTGTAAATATGTAACTGGAGCTGACTGACATTGTATATACAGTCGAAGTCAGAAGTTTACATACACCTTAGCCAAATACATTTAAACTCAGTTTTTCACAATTCCTGACATTTAATCCTAGTAAAAATTCCCTCTTAGGTCAGTTAAGATCACCACTTTATTTTAAGAATGTGAAATGTCAGAATAATAGTAGAGTGATTTATTTCAGATTTTATTTATTTCATGACATTCCCAGTGGGTCAGAAGTTTACATACACTCAATTAGTATTTGGTAGCATTGCCTTGAAATGATTTAACTTGGGTCAAACGTTTCGGGTAGCCTTACACAAGCTGCCCACAATACTGAGTCAGGTTTGTAGGCCTCCTTGCTCACACACGCTTTTTCAGTTCTGCCCACAAATTTTCTATAGAATTGAGGTCAGGGCTTTGTGGTGGCCACTCCAATACCTTGACTTGGTTGTCCTTAAGCCATTTTGCCACAAATTTGGAAGTATGCTTGCGGTCATTGTCCATTTGGAAGACCCATTTGCGAAATAGCTTTAACTCCCTGATGTCTCCCTGATGTCTTGAGATGTTGCTTCAATATATCCACATCATTTTCCTCCTTCATGATGCCATCTATTTTGTGAAGTGCACCAGTCCCTCCTGCAGCAATTCACCCCCACAACATGATGCTGCCATCCCCGTGCTTCATGGTTGGGATGGTGTTCTTCGGCTTACAAGCCTCCCCCCTTTTTTTCTCCAAACATAACAATGGTCATTATGGCCAAACAGTTCTATTTTTTGTTTCGTCAGACCAGAGGATATTTCTCCAAAAAGTACAATCTTTGTCCCCATGTGCAGTTGCAAACCATAGTCTGGCATTTTTATGCCGGTTTTGGAGCAGTGGCTTCTTCCTTGCTCAGGTTATGTTGATCTTGGACTCGTTTTACTGTGAATATAGATACTTTTGTACCTGTTTCCTCCAGCATCTTTACATGGTCCTTTGGTGTTCTGGGATTGATTTGCACTTTTGAACGCACCAAAGTACGTTCATCTCTAGAAGACAGAACGCGTCTCATTCCAGAGCGGTATGATGGCTGCGTGGTCCCATGGTGTTTATACTTGCGTACTATTGAATGTACAGATGAACGTGGTACCTTCAGGCGTTTGGAAATTGCTCCCAAGGA
Source organism: Oncorhynchus clarkii lewisi (assembly GCF_045791955.1). Taxonomy (NCBI): domain Eukaryota; kingdom Metazoa; phylum Chordata; class Actinopteri; order Salmoniformes; family Salmonidae; genus Oncorhynchus; species Oncorhynchus clarkii. The sequence goes on along the minus strand of NC_092158.1, from coordinate 17,128,084 downwards.
TGAACCAGACTTGTGGAGGTCTACAATTTTTTTTCGGAGGTCTTGGCTGATTTATTCAGATTTTTCCATGATGTCAAGCAAAGGGGCACTGAGTTTGAAGGTAGGCCTTGAAATACATCCACAGGTACACCTCCAGTTGACTCAAATGATGTCAATTAGCCTATCAGAAGCTTCTAAAGCCATGACATCATTTTCTGGAATTTACCAGAAAACTTCTGACCCACTGGAATTGTGATACAATACTTCTTTAAAAATTATCTCCTAACCGACTTGCTAAAACTATTGTTTGTTAACAAGAAATTTGTGGAGTGGTTGAAAAACTAGTTTTAATGACTCCAACCTATGTGTATGTAAACTTACGACTTCAACAGTATATATACCGTACACTGAACAAAAATATAAACGTTACATGTAAAGTGTTGGTCCCATTTTTCATGAGCTGAAACAAAAGATCCCAGAAATGTTCCATGCGCTCAAAAGGCTTATTTCTCTCTAATTTGTTTGCATCCCTGTTAGTGAGCATTTCTCCTTTGCCAAGATAATCCATCCACCTGACAGATGTGCGATATCAAATCTGATTAAACAGCATGATCGTTACACAGGTGAACCTTGTGCTGGGACATAAATGGCCACTCTAAAATGTGCAGTTTTGTCACACAACACAATGCCAGAGATGTCTCAAGTTTTACGGGAGTGTGCATTTGGCATGCTGACGGCAGGAATGTATACCAGAGCTGTTATCAGAGAATTGAGACCAGCCACCCGGACAGCTGATGAAACTGTGGGTTTGCACAAGTGACGAATTTCTGCACAAACTGTCAGAAATCATCTCAGGGAAGCTCGTCGTCCTCCCCAGGGTCTTCACTTGAATACAGTTTTGCATTGTAACTGACTTCAGTGGGAAAATGCTCATCTTCGATGGCCACTGGCACACTGGAGAAGTATGCTCTTCACGGATGAATCCCGGTTTCAACTGTACCGGGCAGATGGCAGACAACGCACATGGCGTTGTTTGGGTGAGCTGTTTGCTGATGTCAGCGTTGTGAACAGAGTGCGCCATGGTGGCGGTGGGGTCATGGTATGGGCAGGCATAAGCTACAGACATCGAACACAATTTCATTTTATTGATGGCAATTTGAATGCACAGAGATACCCTGACGAGATCCTGAGGTCCATTTTCGCAGAGGTGGTACCAAGTCTTTGTTTTACAAGTCAGTCTCAAGTCTTAGCACTCAAGTCCCAAGTCAAGACCGTCAAGTATCAAGTCAAGTCTCAAGTCCTAAACTTTGAGTCATAATGTGCTCTTCACCAAATGTAATACCATTTCATATTTTTAACAAGAGTAATAGTATATAACATTTACACAAATCATGAACGCTTTTAAAAATATCTATATATTTATTACTTTCCAAATCAATGTTATATTTCCATGGAAATACATGGGTAGCCATGAGAAAGTGATCGACTATCGAGGAGCGCAATCAGGCGATGTAGGCTTGTACACAATCGCCCAACCTTAACACACACACACACACACACACACACTCTCTCTCCTTTGTGTGGTTACAGTAGGCTAACGTATGCCAATGGTTTTAGGAACAGCAGTAACATCAGGCAGGATTTAGGCTACCAACTGCCTAGCCAGTTGTAGCTCAACCTTGGATGCAATGATCGTGTTCCCGCACTGACTGACTGTGTGGAGGCTCACTGATTTAACATTACGTTAGCCAACATGATACACTAGTAAAGTAATAAAATATATAGCTGTCGGCTATATTAGCCACTTCTTACCGTTCTTTGTGCAGCTTCAAATGTCGAACAAAGTTGGAAATTGTTGCGCCTCCATCTGTAATTTTCTTCCAGCATGTTTTGCAAGTTGCAATCCGTTTTTTTGTTGATACAGAGTCGTCTTTATATCCGGAAATAATTATTTTGGGTATCATCTTTCCAAGGGCTCCATCTGAATTCACCCGCCGACATTCCTCTGCACTGCCACGCACAACTTTTTCTCAGCTGGCACAATTTGATTGGCTGCTGTCCGATTCAAACTGTAATCTGTTAAATGAAGAGTTGATGCACTGCACACTTTTTTTAATAGCATCATTTTAAATATTTGGGCTTGGGGAGGGTATCAAGTCAGGTCGAGTCATAAGACTCAAGTCACGAGTCATTGGTGTTAAAGTCAAAGTCGAGTTGCAAGTCATCATATTTGTGACTCGAGTCTGACTCGAGTCCAGTCGTGACTCGAGTCCACACCTCTGCATTTTCGGGCCATCACCTCATGTTTCAGCGTGATAATGCACAGTACGTCAGTACTGTAGTATGTCACAAGGATCTGTACACAATTTCTGGAAGCTGAACATGTCCCAGTTGGCTCATTCATTGGCTCATTCATCCCCCTCCTCTCCCCTGTAACTATTCCCCAGGTCGATGCTGTAAATGAGAATGTGTTCTCAGTCAACTTACCTGGTAAAATAACAGATAAATAAATAAATAATAAAGTTCTTCCATGGCCTACATAATCACCAGACATGTCACCCATTGAGTATGTTGGGGATGCTCTGGATCGACGTGTACAACAGCATCTTCCAGTTCCCACCAATATCCAGCAACTTCGCATAGCCATTGAAGATGAGTGGGACAGCACTTCACAGGCCACACAGCCTGATCAACTTCGGAAAGTATTCAGACCCCTTTCCTTTTACCACATTGTGTTACAGCCTTATTATAAAATTAATTCAATAATACATGTTCCTCATCAATCTACATATAATACTAGATAATAACAAAGCAAAAATAGGTTTTTTGATTATATTAAAAAGCAGAAATACATTTATTTACATATGTATTCAGACCCTTTGCTATGAAACTCGAAATTGAGCTCAAGTGCAAGTCAGGATCGAGGGAAAGATGAACGGACCAAAGTACATAGAGATCCATGATGAAAACCTTCTCCAGAGAGCTCAGAACCTCAGACTGGGGTGAAGGTTCACCTTCCAACAGGACAACGACCCTAAGCACACAGCCAAGACAACAGAGTAGTGGCTTCGGGACAAGTCTCTGAATGTCCTTGAGTGGTCCAGCCAGAGTGTGGACTTGAACCCGATCAAACATCTGGAGAGACCTGAAAATAGTTGTGCAGCGACGCTCCCCATCCAACCTGACAGAGCTTGAGGATCTGCAGAGAAGAAATACAGGTGTGCCAAGCTTGTCGTGTCATACCCAAGAAGACTGGAGGCTATAATCACTGCCAAAGGTGCTTCAACAAAGTACTGAGTGCAGGGTCTGAATACTTATGTAAATGTGATACTTCATTTTTATAAATTAGCAGTTTTTGCTTTGTCATTCAGCAGAAATAACTTACTGTTTGGCTCTGTAATTTCTCTTTAAATGTCAAGCGATGTCTCGTTAAAACCTCTATAACGGAGTAGTTGAAGCAATAACGAAAATTTGAATAGGAATTTCTGTTAACTTCCTGAAATGAAATTGAGCCCAACCCTGACGTTTACTGTTTCTGGAAATGGCAGAGTTGCCTTATATTTAAATGTCTGTCATTTAGGGAACACTCTTATTCATAAGCATTTACGGTTAAGTGCCTTGCTCAAGAACACATCAACAGATTTTTCACCTAGTCGGCTCAGGGATTCGAACCAGTGACCTTTCGGTTATTAACAGCTTGGCTACCAGCCTTGCCGGGCATTTGCAGTCACTTTCTCAATATGACATCTTAGTATTGGCTTTTATATGCACATTGTTTTGTGTCATATTCATTGGTCCAGGTTGACATTTTATTCATATTTTATGTTTGAATTAATTTTTATTTTCCACCAGCTGATGGGTATCAGAAAAATAAAGTATTACCATACCCATCCACTGGTATTCTCTATAACACCAGCGGATGGGTATCAGAAAAATAAAGTATTACCATACCCATCCACTGGTATTCTCTATAACACCAGCGGATGGGTATCAGAAAAATAAAGTATTACCATACCCATCCACTGGTATTCTCTATAACACCAGCGGATGGGTATCAGAAAAATAAAGTATTACCATACCCATCCACTGGTATTCTCTATAACACCAGCGGATGGGTATTGGTATAAAGGATAATAAGTTGGGGACAGATTGCAATTTACTGGGGGTGGTCCAAAATAGGGGAGGGTTTTCAAACTTTGTTTTTGCTTTGGGGAGGGTTGTGTGGTTTTTAATTGGGCACAGGGGAGGATAGTGCATTTTTCCCCTGGTTTACATTCGCTTATTTGCAGATGTTATTATATAATTTCTTCCTCCTCACAAAGTTTCCTCGTCTGCTTGTATGGACCTCCCTTATATCAAGGTGTTTTGGTACTTCCCTTATGCACTATGCTTTTCAATGTGCTAACTTTTACTATACCACAGGTCAGTATAGTCTACCAGACTAACGGTCTATCTTGCCCTCTATCCACCATTCATAGTGACAAAAGTGTTACAAAAGGGTTCTTCGGCTGTCCCCATAGGAAAACCCTTTTTTGGTTCCAGGTAGAACTTTTGGGTTCCACGGAGAACCCTCTGTGTAAAATGTTCTACATGGAACTCAAACGGATATTACCTGGAAACAAAAGGGTTATCCTATGGGGACAGCCGAAGAACCCGTTTGTAACACTTTTTTCTAAGAGTGTAGTCTAGGTAGGATAATTGTATTGTCTCTAAACAAGATCAGTAGGGGAGATTTTTTTGCTGTATGTCTCATGTCTTCACAGTTATTTCATGTGCAATGATACACCTGGCCTCTCAGCCTATCAGCTATTCCTGTTTGTACTTGTGGATTCATATAAAAAATGCATGCAGCGTTGAATGATTTTGTGTGTGGTATTATTGTTAGTTAGCCTATTGCAGATCTGGAAAACCATCAGTAAAGTTAAATGCCATGGAAACCCATTTAACTTGTATATTTTATTTGGTACATGGGAATATAAACACAAAAGGTATTTGTATGTGTACTACGTCATCACGCACAGCCTTTTATCTGCAACAAGTCAATTTAATGAAAACATCTCTGGTGGGAGAATGCGGATAATGTTTTTATGCAGATTTTAGAATATTCGCATGAAAATCTGTCGCCAATTGGATGGATATCTACAATGCCTTGCGAAAGTATTCGGCCCCCTTGAACTTTGCGACCTTTTGCCACATTTCAGGCTTCAAACATAAAGATATAAAACTGTATTTTTTTGTGAAGAATCAACAACAAGTGGGACACAATCATGAAGTGGAACGACATTTATTGGATATTTCAAACTTTTTTAACAAATCAAAAACTGAAAAATTGGGCGTGCAAAATTATTCAGCCCCCTTAAGTTAATACTTTGTAGCGCCACCTTTTGCTGCGATTACAGCTGTAAGTCGCTTGGGGTATGTCTATCAGTTTTGCACATCGAGAGACTGAAATTTTTTCCCATTCCTCCTTGCAAAACAGCTCGAGCTCAGTGAGGTTGGTTGGAGAGCATTTGTGAACATCAGTTTTCAGTTCTTTCCACAGATTCTCGATTGGATTCAGGTCTGGACTTTGACTTGGCCATTCTAACACCTGGATAGGTTTATTTTTGAACCATTCCATTGTAGATTTTGCTTTATGTTTTGGATCATTGTCTTGTTGGAAGACAAATCTCCATCCCAGTCTCAGGTCTTTTGCAGACTCCATCAGGTTCTTCCAGAATGGTCCTGTATTTGGCTCCATCCATCTTCCCATACATTTTAACCATCTTCCCTGTCCCTGCTGAAGAAAAGCAGGCCCAAACCATGATGCTGCCACCACCATGTTTGACAGTGGGGATGGTGTGTTCAGCGTGATGAGCTGCGTTGCTTTTACGCCAAACATAACGTTTTGCATTGTTGCCAAAAAGTTCAATTTTGGTTTCATCTGACCAGAGCACCTTCTTCCACATGTTTGGTGTGTCTCCCAGGTGGCTTGTGGCAAACTTTAAACAACACTTTTTATGGATATCTTTAAGAAATGGCTTTCTTCTTGCCACTCTTCCATAAAGGCCAGATTTGTGCAATATACGACTGATTGTTGTCCTATGGACAGAGTCTCCCACCTCAGCTGTAGATCTCTGCAGTTCATGCAGAGTGATCATGGGCCTCTTGGCTGCATCTCTGATCAGTCCTCTCCTTGTATGAGCTGAAAGTTTAGAGGGACGGCCAGGTCTTGGTAGATTTGCAGTGGTCTGATACTCCTTCCATTTCAATATTATCGCTTGCACAGTGCTCCTTGGGATGTTTAAAGCTTGGGAAATATTTTTGTATCCAAATCCGGCTTTAAACTTCTTCACAACAGTATCTCGGACCTGCCTGGTGTGTTCCTTGTTCTTCATGATGCTCTCTGCGCTTTTAACGGACCTCTGAGACTATCACAGTGCAGGTGCATTTATACGGAGACTTGATTACACACAGGTGGATTGTATTTATCATCATTAGTCATTTAGGTCAACATTGGATCATTCAGAGATCCTCACTGAACTTCTGGAGAGAGTTTGCTGCACTGAAAGTAAAGGGGCTGAATAATTTTGCACGCCCAATTTTTCAGTTTTTGATTTGTTAAAAAAGTTTGAAATATCCAATAAATGTCGTTCCACTTCAAGATTGTGTCCCACTTATTGTTGATTCTTCACAAAAAAATACAGTTTTATATCTTTATGTTTGAAGCCTGAAATGTGGCAAAAGGTCGCAAAGTTCAAGGGGGCCGAATACTTTCGCAAGGCACTGTAGCTACTGACATGCTTCTCTAAAAACATGTTTTTCAGGCTTTAAAGGTTGGACTAAATTTGTTTTCATGCAAACTGTCCAGTTTCTGAGAGTGCCTGATTTCTCTATACTGAGAGCCAGAGTTGAAGTGACCCTGTCTATCTGAATGTTGTGGAACAAACACAATGGACGAGTGTGCAGGAGCTTCTTTTTCCTTCTGTATTCACCACCTGGACTGTGTGCACAACAGGGTGAACCCATGCTGAGCCACGAGATTGATATGCAAATATGATCTCTGCCCTCTGTATTTACAGTATGTGCTGCAGTATCTGGACTAATGTAAACATACATACAGAGGCTCTTTTGTTTTGCCAGCACATGTGTAGGCTATAACCTGTTTATGGGAAGGACACAGCCCCTGTTTGTACTACATGTGAGGATGTTCCAGGTAGGGTAGAAGTTGTCCTTTGATACAGATCTATGAACAGTTTAGCTTGTAAGAAATCCTTAATTTAAACATTGCAGGAAAAGCACAAAACTGACCTTAGGTCAGTGTCCAGGAATAACTTCCTGGACAATCAATGAGCAACAGAGAATCTCACTTTTTTTTTAAACCAGGTAGGCTAGTTGAGAACATGTTCTCATTTGCAACTGTGACCTTGCCAAGATAAAGCAAAGCAGTTTGACACATACAACAACACAGACTTACACATGGAATAAACCAACATACAGTCAATAATACAGTAGAAAAAGTCTATATACAGTATGTGCAACTGAGGTAGGATAAGGGAGGTAAAGGCAATAAATAGGCCATGGTGGCGAAGTAATTACAATATATAAATTAAACACTGGAGTGATAGATATGCAGAATATGTGTATATATAAAAATATATATGTATATATGAATGTGCCAGTAGAGATATTGGGGTGCAAAGGAGAAAGATAAATAAATAAATACAGTGTGGCGATGAGGTAGTTGGATGGGACAGAGATGAGATGTGCAATTATTCACTTTAGTTTCATATGGAAGTTCTGGGTGACATTCGGCTTTCTGAATGATGAAATGACAGATCCTGACTTGTGAGATATGATTCTGTAACTTCTTTATCTTAGTGTGAAGCAGTGGAGGCTCCTCGGAGGAGAGGACCATCCTCCTCCAGTGAATTTCAGAAAAATAAAATAGTGGATCATTAAAAAAGTTTTCAATAAAACTGCTAAATATATTCACAAGTTCACAAGTCCTCACATGTTTCTGCCTCCTCTGGGTACATTGACGTCAATACAAAACCTAGGAAGCCCATGGTTCTCCTTCCATAGACTTACACAGTAATAATGACAACTTCCGGAGGACATCCTCCAACCTATCAGAGCTCTTGCAGGATGAACTGACATGTTGTCCACCCAATCAAAAGATTAGATAATTAATCTAGAACTGAAAGCATATGCTACAGCTAGCAAGCACTGCAGTGCATAACATTTGCTGAGTAGTTGAGTCAAAGAGAGAGCGAAAGAAAATAGTTGAACAATTTAACAAATTAATTTAATCAAACATGAAGGCGAAGCAATCGAGAGGGAGACAGAGAGCTAGCTATATTTCGTTGTATCTTTTTCACTTACTTAGCTAACGAATGCAGCTTGGTAGTTTAGTCTACTGAAACACCTGGCTCAGAGAGGGATGTTACGTTAGCTAGCTGGCTATGGCTATCCAACACTGGAACTCTTCCATGTCAATATAAGCTTTTGGTTTAATTTATTTATTGCCAACGGGGCCCGTCGTTTTAACTGCTAAACTGCTTTCTGTACACCGTACTGCATGATTGTAGCGGTTTTACTCATTCGTTAGTTCTAGTAGCTGTTTTGACTATGGCATTTGCTAATATGGTGACAATGATGTAGGCTGTGTTAGCAGGTATGGAAGGTTTTACTTTGAAAGCTTTTGTCACCTGGTCACAGACAACTGTTGGGTTGTGCACTAAAGTTTACAAGTGAAGGGAAAAGGTACAAGGGGAAGAGTGTGTAAATGTGAGAAGGAATTACAGTATGCAAGGAGCAAAATTATCATGCTGTTTGTATGTGGCTGCTGTGAAAGTTAACTGTGTTTGTAGGTGATAAGGGGTGTGTTCATTCCGCCGATTCTGTTGAAAACATTTCTTAAACACAAGCAAACGGAACGAAACAGGGATAAGCATATCTGTATTTGTCCAATGGAAACTATTGTTTGCAACTTTTTGGACTAATGATTACACGCTAGCAGGGGTGTGTATTCATGGATTTCCCCAAAAAATTGACAAAACAAAAAACATAGCAAATAATGTAGCATTCATCTCTCTGTTTCATTATTTTCCTTCAATTTGCAAGAGGCTGAATATATCTCACTGGAGAAAACATCCAAGCGAGCGAAACAGCACCCCTTTGTCTCTGTATGTGTAGGCCATCTATCTGATGCTGTCTGATCCAAAAGAGTATGACATAGTTGCCGCCCTGTAGCATTGAATGCAAGGGAAGCCAGCGAGTATTTGGCCTCCCTTGATTAAAAAAAAGTATAAAACAATAGCCAATCAGCGTTGAGCTAAACTAAGTGAGGTCAAGTGTGAATGGTCCTGGCACACCAAAAACAAAGTGTCAAGGGAAGCCAGTTTGGATTTGGCATCACATCACATCAAGAGTATATGTAATTGTCAGAAAGAACTTGAATTGTTGTCCTCCGGTTGCTAGCTAGCTAAAATTGGGCCTTTCCTAAATTAGCCATGGATGGAGATAGGGATTTGGACTTGTGGTTTTACTTTTATTCTCCATACTGGCCAATGATTACCTGTATAACTGAGATTCTGATCAAACTATTAATAAATGTGTCCCTGACCTGAGAGGATGGAAGTTCAATATGTAGCTAGATGTAGAAGGCTAAAGTAAACTAGCTAACGTTGCCCATGAAAGGAAGTTAGACTAACGAGCAAGCATTTTAGTCAGGTAGCCTTGGAGAACAAAAAATAAAAGTGTGCATTGTATGACAGAGCGATCAACAGTTTCCTTGACATGAAAGAGAGGTGGATGGCACTCTACAAATAGGGTGAGTCAACGCGCACACACACACACACACACAAATCAGAACCATGGACAGCCACATATTTAGCTTACATTGATTGGACTAAATTGTTTTAGGTATATTTCAGTTGTCACTGTATTAGACTACGCATGGGTGATTTGATGATGTTGAAATGTTGAACTTGAAATGGTGCTGAAATAGCAACTTATGTTCTCTTTGCGGTAACTCTCTGTGGTTCTAAATTAATAGTTGGCCAGTGGGCCGAAAATGACGGAAACATTAACTTGCTTGACCATGCTGTAGGTCATGTAACTAACTGGTTGTTACATGCAATATGCTTTGTGGACTTCACTGGACAGTGGTTGCTCTCCGGTTTTGTGATGAAACAAAGATGTGGTTCAATTTATTCTGCCACTGTGTCTTTTTACTGTCTCGGCCTTTAGACCTATATATCATGGTCGCAAGGCATATGAACTAACAGGTTATAGAGCAAACAACGCAATTATCACAACACACAGGTTGTAATATGGCTATTTTCTTCCCTGCCTTCCCAGTGATTTTACCCACGAACCGCTACTGCACCCTAGATCAGCTAGATGCAGGCAAGTGTGCAAGGCGGTATTGAGTGGCGCAGCGGTCTAAGGCACTGCATCTCAGTGCTTGAGGCGTCATTATAGACACTCTGGTTTGATTCCATGCTGTATTACAACCGGACGTGATTGGGAGTCCCATAGGGTGGCGCACAATTGGCCCAGCGTCGTCCAGGTTTGGCTGGTGTAGGCCATCATTGTAAATAAGAATTTGTTCTTAACTAACTTGCCTAGTTACATTTTAAACATTTAAAATGTGTCATTGTCTGTCACCTTAATTACTCAAACTTTTCTCTGTAACAACCTCATGGCTATAGGGAAAATTTGAGTATCATGTAGTGGCCTAAACCTATCGATGTTACATTGAGCTGGGTGAATGGAATATGAATGACAGTGATCCAATATGCTGTAATATAAATAAGGCGAGTCATGAGCTGCCCGCACCTGCCCGCTCGACTAGCATCACCATCCTGGACGGTTCCGACCTAGAATATGTGGACACTATAAATAGCTAGGTGTCTGGCTAGACTGTAAACTCTCCTTCCAGACTCATATTAAACATCTCCAATCCAAAATCAAATCTAGAATCGGCTTTCTATTTCGCAACAAAGCCTCCTTCCCTCACGCCGCCAAACTTACCCTCGTAAAACTGACTTTCTTACCTATCCTCGACTTTGGCGATGTCATCTACAAAATAGCTTCCAACACTCTACTCAGCAAACTGGATGCAGTCTATCACAGAGCCATCCGTTTTGTTACCAAATCCCCTTATACCACCCACCACTGCGACCTGTATGCTCTAGTCGGCTGGCCCTCGCTACATATTCGTCGCCAGACCCACTGGCTCCAGGTCATCTATAAGTCTATGCTAGGTAAAGCTCCGCCTTATCTCAGTTCACTGGTCACGATAACAACACCCACCCGTAGCACACGTTCCAGCAGGTACATTGGGGCAAAAAAGTATTTAGTCAGCCACCAATTGTGCAAGTTCTCCCACTTAACGAGATGAGGCCTGTAATTCTCATCATAGGTACACTTCAACTATGACAGACAAAATGAGAAAAAATCCAGATAATCACATTGTAGGATTTTTAATGAATTTATTTGCAAATTATGGTGGAAAATAAGTATTTGGTCACCTACAAACAAGCAAGATTTCTGGCTCTCACAGACCTGTAACTTCTTCTTTAAGAGGCTCCTCTGTCCTCCACTCGTTACCTGTATTAATGGCACCTGTTTGAACTTGTTATCAGTATAAAAGACACCTGTCCACAACCTCAAGCAGTCACACTCCAAACTCCACTATGTCCAAGACCAAAGAGCTGTCAAAGGACACCAGAAACTAAATTGTAGACCTGCACCAGGCTGGGAAGACTGAATCTGCAATAGGTAAGCAGCTTGGTTTGAATAAATCAACTGTGGGAGCAATTATAAGAAATGGAAGACATACAAGACCACTGATAATCTCCCTCGATCTGGGGCTCCACGCAAGATCTCACCCCATGGGGTCAAAATTATCACAAGAACGGTGAGCAAAAATCCCAGAACCACACGGGGGGACCTAGTGAATGACCTGCAGAGAGCTGGGACCAAAGTAACAAAGCCTACCATCAGTAACACACTACGCCGCCAGGGACTCAAATCCTGCAGTGCCATACGTGTCCCCCTGCTTAAGCCAGTACATGTCCAGGCCCGTCTGAAGTTTGCTAGAGAGCATTTGGATGATCCAGAAGAAGATTGGGATAATGTCATATGGTCAGATGAAACCAAAATATAACTTTTTGGTAAAAACTAAACTCGTCGTGTTTGGAGGACAAAGAATGCTGAGTTGGATCCAAAGAACACCATACCTACTGTGAAGCATGGGGGTGGAAACATCATGCTTTGGGGCTGTTTTTCTGCAAAGGGACCAGGACGACTGATCCGTGTAAAGGAAAGAATAAATGGTGCCATGTATCGTGAGATTTTGAGTGAAAACCTCCTTCCATTAGCAAGGGCATTGAAGATGAAACGTGGCTGGGTCTTTCAGCATGACAATGATCCCAAACACACCGCCCGGGCAATGAAGGAGTGGCTTCGTAAGAAGCATTTCAAGGTCCTGGAGTGGCCTAGCCAGTCTCCAGATCTCAACCCCATAGAAAATATTTGGAGGGAGTTGAAAGTCCGTGTTGCCCAGCAACAGCCACACAACATCACTGCTCTAAAGGAGATCTGCATGGAGGAATGGGCCAAAATACCAGCAACAGTGTGTGAAACCTTGTGAAGACTTACAGAAAACATTTGACCTCTGTCATTGCCAACAAAGGGTATATAACAAAGTATTGAGAAACTTTTGTTATTGGCCAAATACTTATTTTCCACCATAATTTGCAAATAAATTCATTAAAAATCCTACGTGATTTTCTGGAATTTTGTCTGTCATAGTTGAAGTGTACCTATGAAAATTACAGGCCTCTAATCTTTTTAAGTGGGAGAACTTGCACAATTGGTGGCTGACTAAATACTTTCTTGCCCCACTGTATATCTCACTTATCATCCCAAAGCCAACACCTCATTTGGCTGCCTTTCCTTCCAGTTCTCTGCTGCCAGTGACTGGAACGAATTGCAAAAATCACTGAAGTTGGAGACTTTTATTTCCCTCACCAACTTTAAACATCAACTATCTGAGCAGCTAACCGATCGCTGCAGCTGTACATAGTCCATCTGTAAATAGCCCACCAAATCTACCTACCTCATCCCCATAATTTGTATTTTATTTACTTTTCTGCTCTTTGGCATACCAGTATCTCTACTTGTACATCATCATCTGATCATTTTTCACTCCAGTGTTAATCTGCGAAATTGTAATTAGTCGCTTCTATGGCCTATTTATTGCCGACCTCATGTCTTCTGCACACACTGTATATAGACTTTCTTTTTTTCTACTGTTATTGGCTTGTTTATTGTTTACTTCATTTGTAACTCTGTGTTGTTGTCTGTGTCACACTGCTTTGCAATATCGAGGCCAGGTCGCAGTTGTAAATGAGAACTTGTTCTCAACTGGCCTACCTGGTTAAATAAAGGTGAAATAAAAAATAAAAATTAATAAAAATTAGAACATTTTTTATTATTGTGTGTGTACGTACATTTGGATCCTGTCCAAAAGAGAGAGATACACACAAAGGTTATCTATACAGCTTTATTTGGACATTAATTCGATAACAGGGTTTAGTCCATATGCGCTGCACACCTTTGTGTGACACTAACACAGGTCAAATGATGTTGTTTACTTCCTTATAGTTCCTTATAGTTATAATTAATAGTCATTTACTATAGCACTATTAAATATGGAACAGGGTTCTCGAACATTGGGTGTGTCATTTGGAAATCCTCAAAGGTCTTAATTAAGGTCCTGTGATAATGGAGCATTTCCATACAGCATTTACCCCAGCGTTTTCCCCAAGTCTCAGACTTGTCTGTTTCCATCTATGCAGGCCGGCACCCGTGTTTCACTGGGTCATGGCCCCAGTGGACCAGCTCTCACTTGGAGCCAAAGCCAGGCCACTGGTACTTTTCAGTAGTCACTTACATAACGACCAACTGTGAACTTCAACACCTTCTCACAAAGCAACTGTTTTGCTTATGCAGAGGATGTTGATTCTGGTCTTCACAAGTCCTCACTACTAGGGAAACACAATTCCCCTAGTATAACATAAGGGTGTATGCACTTATACAATTTGACCCTGAACTCAATGTGAACTGTTATCAGTGACACACCTCTACAAATACTAACTTATCAGTCTTTCTATAGCAATGTTGTTTCCCTAAACTGCTTTGTCATTACTCACAATTGCGTCACACCCTATTGTTGAAGCAAGAATTCCTTCTACCCTTCCCTCACAAAATAAAATCCCACTGGGCACAGAAGTCTATTCAATGTATATTCCACATTGGTTCTGACGTGGAAACAACATTGTTTCAACCAGTGTGTGCACAGTGGGATGGTAATCTCGATCTTTGAAAAGAAAGAGAATGACACTGTAGCTGCAAATGTAGACAGAAATACTAAAGAAAGAAATCATTAGATAGGAAATTTAACTGAAAAATAGAGATCCAGACCAACACAACCCTATAGAATGGACTCAAGGTAATTGAAATGTGCAGTGACCAGTGAGAGCATGTCAAACACACTTCCATGGTCGACCTTTACAAACTGAAAATGTTTGATTTACAGTGATGATGTAAATCATTCTGCCCAGGTATTTAAAAAGTTTCAGGTGTTTTTTTTTTTTTACCTGTCACTGGGCAAAACTGGACTTATTGTGTTCATCTGCTGGTGATGAGCATGTTCCTTGTGTCAGGGGCAAGGCTGTGTTTACACAGGCAGCTCAATTCTGATCTTTTGCCCAATTATTGGTAAAAGATCTGATATGAATAGTCAAAAGACCAATCATTGGGCAAAAGATTAGAATTTGGCGGCCTGTGTTGCTACAGCATAATTTCTGTAGTTAGAAGTGCATTAGGTCGAGGAAATATGATTGACATTACACAAGCTTTATGTTATGTATGGTACGACGTGCTGGCTAGATGAAACACTTCAGGCTGTAAGTGAATGGATAAACACTGCAGCAAAGATAATATATTTTCCTCAAGTTCCTCTGCACATCACTGATGACCTAAAATGGTCTCTTCACACAGACGGTGTGGTGAAGAAGGCGCAACAGTGCCTCGTCAACCTCAGGGGGCTGAATAAATGTGTTGTCCCCTTAGGCACTGCCTGTTCACCCTGCTACCATCTAGAAGGTGGAGACAGTACAGGTGCATCAATGCTGGGAACAAGAGACTGATAAACAGCTTCTATCTCCAAACAAAGAAAGTTATGTCTATTAGGAAGTAATGAAGTTATCAGAGATCAGATCTCTACCAATGGGAATGGATACCTTTGTTTCCTGGTTGGAGCACCACTGGTGTTTTTTCAAGCTGCAATAAAATGATGCATCCTCCAGGTGAGGCTGTTTTCATATCATTTTACAATCTTAGTCATTCTTTCAGTCTGTGACTGTGAGCCGCATTCTCCATAACGTGTTTGATAATACAGGTAAATAGTGACCACTAGCGACTGTTCAGGCTACTGCTGTGATTGTGTATTTCTCCCTGTTGTTTTTCACCAGGATCTCTATGGGAAACATGGAAAATAGCAACAGGCAGTGTAGTCAGAGTTTAACAGATTGTGTAATACATTAATCATGTTTCGTTAGCGGATCAGTAGCAGCAGTTGCCGCGTTCAAAACAACTGGGAAGTCGGAGATTTCCGAGTTTCCAGTTCCCAGACCACTGAGAACTTGAAAAACGGTCATCCAACTCAGATTCCAAGTCAGAAACTCAGGGATCTTTCTAGAGCGCCTGAACCTGAAGATCACTGACGTCATGATTTGACCTCGTTTTTTCCAGGGTTCCTAGTTGTCTTGAAAGCATCAAATAGCCTGAACAGTGGCTAGAGGTCGACCTGTTTTTTGGGGTAAATAGTGACCACTAGCGGCTGTTCAGGCTATAGCAGCAGGTGCCGTTTTATAGCAGAGCAGCCTCCCACTACATAACAACATTGTTCTAACAATGTTTTACTTGACTTGCTTTAGAATGTTTTTAGTTTAATAAATAGGGTTTCTTCACATTGTGTACATTCATGGGGCGGCAGGTAGCCTAGTGGTTAGTGCTTTGGAATAGTAACCGAAAGGTTGTAAGTTCGAACCCCCAAGTAAAAATCTGTCATTCTGCCCCTGAACAAGGCAGTTAACCCACTGTTCCTAGGCCGTCATTGAAAGACTGACTTACCTAGTTAAATAAAGTTTTTTTTTAAAGTATGCATGTGAATAGGCTACAAATGAGCATTTATAAAAGGAGTACACAGAAATCTAAACGAACAGTGTGGTTTATACTGTTGACACCACATGTTCGTTAGTGTGGTGCACGTTTCAATTGGTGATGTTACGCGCTCTGAGACCTTAAAGTAGTTGCTTTTGTGGAGCGATGGGTAATGATGCTTCAAGGGTGGTTGTTGTCTATGTGTGCAGAGGGTCCCTGGTTCGGGGCGAGGAGTGAGATGTTAAACTGCACAACACATTGTTTGAATAATATATGACCTGGGGTGGTGTAACATAAAGACAGACTCATGAAGTATTATTTTCAAAACTTCTCACCTCCGGGCCTTGCTGTCTTTGTCACTGTCACAGGCTCTGACGATCACCTTGCCAGAAAACATGGAAAGGATTAATACCATACAACAATATGAGTTGGTAAATCCTTTGGTGGATGCTCTGTTCAACATAAGAAATGGTTGTTCAAAGTTGAGATTAGATTTAGAAAAATAAAAAAAAGGTAACAATATATATATATAAACTACCGTTCAAAAGTTTGGGATCACTTAGAAATGTCCTTGTTTTCCATGAAAACATACATGAAATAAGTTACAAAATAGGAAATATAGTCAAGACGTTGACAAGGTGTTAAGGTATTCTTTTTCCTCTGAAGGAGGTGTAGCAGGGATCGGACCAAAATGCAGCGTGGTTATCTTCATACATCTTTAATAAAGATGATACAATACGTACCGTGAAAAACCTAACCAGCCTTATCTAGTGCAAACAGAGACAGGAACAACCACCCACCAAACACTCAAAGAATATGGCTGCCTAAATATGGTTCCCAATCAGAGACAACGATAAACATCTGCCTCTGATTGAGAACCACTCCAGGCAACCATAGACTTACCTAGACAACTATACTACACCACAATCCCATAACCTACAAAATCCCCAAGACAAAACACACCACATAAATAACCCATGTCACACCCTGGCCTGACCAAAATAATAAAGAAAACAAAAAATACTAACACCAGGGCGTGACACGAGGTTATAAATAATGTTTTTTTTATTGAATAATTGTGTCCTTTCGTCAAAGAATCCTCCATTTGCAGCAATTACAGCCTTACAGACCTTTGGCATTCTAGTTATCAATTTGTTGAGGTAATCTGAAGAGATTTCACCCCATGCTTCCTGAAGCACCTCCCACAAGTTGGATTGGCTTGATGGGCACTTACTACCATACAGTCAAGTGGCTCCCACAACAGCGCAATAGGGTTGAGATCTGGTGGCTGTGCTGCCACTCCATTATAGACAGAATACCAGCTGACTGCTTCTTCCCTAAATAGTTCATGCATAGTTTGGAGCTGTGCTTTGGGTCATTGTCCTGTTGTAGGAGGAAATTGGCTCCAATTAAGCGTCGTCCACAGGGTGCGTCATGGCGTTGCAAAGTGGAGTGATAGTCTTCCTTCTTCAAGACCCCTTTTACCATGTACAAATCTCTCACTTTACCATCACCAAAGCACCCCCAGACCACCAGATTGCCTCCACCATGCTTGACAGATGGCGTCAAGCACTCCTCCAGCATCTTTTATTTTTTTCTGCGTCTCACGAATGTTCTTTGTGATCCGAACATCTCAAACTTAGATTAGTCTGTCCATAACACCTTTTTCCAATCTTCCTCTGTCCAGTGTCTGTGTTCTTTTGCCCATATTTATTTTTATTGGCCAGTCTGAGATATGGCTTTTTGCAACTCTGCCTAGAAGGCCAGCATCCCGGAGTCACCTCTTCACTGTTGACGTTGAGACTGGTGTTTTGCGGGTACTATTTAATGAAGCTGCAGTTGAGGACTTGTGAGGCATCTGTTTCTCAAACTAGACACTGTAATGTACTTGTCCTCTTGCTCAGTTGTGCACACCGGGGCCTCCCACTTTTCTTTCTATTTTGATTAGAGCCAGTTTGCTCTCTTCTGTGAAGGGAGTAGTACACAGCGTTGTATGAGATTTTCAGTTTCTTGGCAATTTCTCGCCTTCATTTCTCAAAACAAGAATAGACTGACGAGTTTCAGAATAAAGTTATTTGTTTCTGGCCATTTTGAGCCTGTAATCAAACCCACAAATGTTGATGCTCCAGATACTCAACTAGTGTTATTGCAGTTATATTGCTTCTTTAATCAGAACAACAGTTTTCAGCTGTGCCAACATAATTGCAAAAAGGTTTTCTAATGATCAATTAGCCTTTTAAAATGATAAACTTGGATTAGCTAACACAACGTGCCATTAGAACACAGGAGTGATGGTTGCTGATAATGGGCCTCTGTACACCTATGTAGATTTTTCCTAAAAAAATCTTCAGTTTCCAGCTACAATTGTCATTTATAACATTAACAATGTCTACACTGTATTTGTGATCAATTTGATGTTATTTTAAATATACAAAAAATGTCATTTTCTTTTTAAGTGACCTCAAACTTTTGAACGGTGGTGTATATGGTCCCAGTCCCAACCCAGTTTTGGAACCCTTGGGGGCTTATTTATAGTGTATGTATTGGGCAAAATTACTACTGTAGTCTATTCCAACTGAAAGTGGTAACATAAGGTTATTAGCTATAATTGATAGACTCTCACCAAGTAATAGGTTAATTGACTCTTGGTTTGTTCCTTGTCAATTATGATTGATAAGAATTCTTTACAGTAGGCCTCCCAACTGTACATTTTAGTAATTTAGCAGACTCTCTTATCCAGAGCGATTTACAGGAGCAAGTAGGGTTAAGTTTCTTGCTCATAGACACATCGACAGATTTTTTTACCTAGTCAGCTCAGGAATTCGAACCAGCGACCTTTCGGTTACTGGCCCACCGCCCTTAACCACTAGGCTACCTGTACAAATGCCGCCATACAATTTAGTCATAAATTCGAGGGGACTGTAGCCTATTGAAGAGCTAATGAAGCTATTGATGTGTTTTCTTACCCCAAAAAACACAATAAGTCATAGGAGTAGGAAGGAGAGAGGGGCATATATGAAGCGCAGTGAAGCTGTAAGATTTGTGAGTGTGTGATGTGATGGACGTTGGGGCTTGCATGTATGTATGTCAGGAGCAGAGCTGTGTAATTTAACCATTTCTATCTCGTTCTAAAACACACCGTATTTTACACACACACACGTCATAGCCCTATGGTAGACCAGACCCGTACAGAGCCAGAGCGGAAACCCCTCCCGAATCCCAGCTCCGGCAGCCGAGCAAAAGAAAAGAGGAATACCAAGAAATCAGGAGACAAGGAGAAATAACAGGAGAAAAGAAACTATCATAATAAAGTGAGTGCAGTCTGTCATTGATTGTATCAACTGTCTATTTGAATGGGATCCTGTAGATTTGATATATATTTGCTAGAGAACAAACACTTTCGAGCAATGGTTAAGGATTTTTTTCCTGGAGAAAAAAAATGTCCAGACAACCGAAATTAGCAGGAATAGCTAACTTTACCTATCGGTTTAGCCAGCAAGGTAATAGCTAATACAAACACCGCCCCTCCCTTTAATTTCCCCATGATATTGTTATAGGAGCATTTTATAATAAAGCAGACCATATTTATTAAACTTTTGTTGTCACATAGTTAACAGTTTTCACCCTAAATGTGGGTAGCGTTAGCTAGCTAGCAAGCTAACTGCTAATGCTAAGATAGTTTGCTAGTTAGTTAGCTTGACAATGTGAATCAGATTATGTTCAGATATTTAGATGCCTAGCCTACTCATGCTAGCTAGCTACTGGACCGCGTTTGGTCAGAAGAGGCACATCCACATTAGGAGCTTTGGCGCATGTTCTGTTCTAATGCCTTTGATGCACAACAACTTTCCTCAGGATGGGAAACATGTAGGCATGTATTCAATGGCCATCTTAGGTGAAAGTGCAAATTATGTTGTCAGTTTGCAAACAGTTCATTGTGATTGTTATTGTATTCCATCAATGGTTTTGACATCTATGACAACTTGTTGACATTATAGCCAGTGTTATTGAGAAACCGTTTCTGTGCTGTAAAGTACTGTATCGTGGATTGCCACGAAATGGGCGGATGAAACGGATGCAGCTACAGAAAACCTTCTCACAGCCAGCCAACTGGACTTTACAAAACCCCTTGTCACACTTAGCCAGCTGTGTCCAATATTCTCTCTCCCATCATAGCTAACAGATTGCATTTAGCTAACAAATAGCGTAGCCTAACAGTGTTTGCATATACTTACCACCTACATTAAGCTACAAACATACGCTAGATATGAAATAAAGTCTAGAAAATAATCAGGACACTGTTTGTCTGTCAGCCTTGTGTTCCATGACCTTTTCATGTCACAGCAGTGAACCGAATGAGGAGGACATTCCTTTGCTAGACTGCTCACTCAGATGGGGTATTCAAGCAGCAGTACCACCACCGCTGTTCTGTAGCGCGCAGCAAATCCTTGTTGAGTTTAGCTAACTCCCACTGATGGTACCCTCCGCCAGCCCATCACCCACCCACCCTAATTGTGTTATTGCTGGTGAGAAAGAGGATTATAACAACATCACATTAAGAAGACATTTCACTGTCATACTCCTGTGTACAACTTTAATTACACGGTTTGACTCACAATTTGTGGCACACGTTAGAGAAGGAGACCCAGATGTGAAGAATGGCATTGTGGCCACCAATTTACTGAAATTGAGATCGCTGTTCATCTTCAAGTCATTGACTTGTTGTTTGACAAGTTTTCTACAGCTGTGGGCTTATAAAATGTAGGCTACTGGCTGAATGTCTTTATTGTACCCAAGGTTGGTTGTTGTGTCACGAGACACTGTCAGGTCAAAGCAGTGTTTTCCATTAGCGCCGTCTGTCGGCTAATCAGCCGGTTACAGACTCATTTTCAGCCAGATACATTTTCCATTTCATATTAAAGCAACTTTTTGGGCGACCCAACCAAATTCACATGGATATGTGAGTTATAGATCTGTCATTCTCGTTGAAAGCAAGTCTAAAATAATTGGTAGATCTATTCTATATGCTCTATTTCTATGCTTCCCATTCTTTAGTTTAGTTTTTGCATCTTTTACTTTTGGTTTTGTACACAAGGTGAAAACACTTTTTGTTTATTGAAATGATATTTAAGAGTGATTTAGATGCTGCTAAATGCCGCTCTACATTATACATTGCTCGTTTTTGTCGCAAACTATTAGAATTTGAACAACCAGAAAATGAAGGAGCGGTTTCTGCATATTGCAACTTTAATTAGGCAACTTTTGATGTAAAAGTTAGTCCGTCGAGCCCTCTCCCGCTAGCATGAACGATATGAATGTTTTAGGTTTTAGCAATCTATTGATAGGATAGGTGCCTGTAAGTCACAAAGCAAGTGATTTACAGGGAGATGCAGCAGAGGCAAAGCGAGACGTTTCACTCTTTCCAAAATCTGTCCAATGTCTGCCAAATTTGTTTCTATGGACTTATTTTGGACCTAAGCATGTCACCTACCTTCCCGCCTTTGGGACATTGACTCCTATTAATAGGGCAGAGACATGAGCATTCTGTCATTATATAAGAGTGCCTTAGGAAAGTATTCAGACCCCTTGACTTTTTTCACATTTTGTTACATTACAGCGTTATAATACAATTGATTAAATAAAATAAAAAGTCCACAACAATCTACACACAATACCCCATAATGACAAAGCGAAAACAAGTTTTTTGAAATGTTTGAACACTTATAAAAAATTGTAAACAGAAATACCTTATTTACATAAGTATTCAGACCCTTTGCTCTGAGACTCGAAATTGAGCTCAGGTGCATCCTGTTTCCATTGATCATCCTTGAGATGTTTCTACAACTTGATTGTGGAGTCCACCTGTGGTAAATTAAATTGATTGCATATGATTTGGAAAGGCACATACCTGTGTATGTAAGGTCCCAAAGTTGACAGTGCATGTCAGAATGCCAAGCATCACGTCTGGAGGAAACCTGGCACCGTCCCTATGGTGAAGCGTGGTGGCAGAATCATGCTGTGGGGATGTTTTTCAGGGGCAGGGACTGGGAGACTAGTCAGGATCAAGGCAAAGATGAACGGAGCGAAGTACAGAGAGATAGATCCCTGATGACAACCTGCTCCTGAGCGCTCAGGACCTCAGACTGGGGTGAAGGTTCACCGTCCAGCAGGACAACGACCCTAAGCACACAGCCAAGACAATGCAGGAGTGGCTTCGGGACAAGTCTGAATGTCCTTGAGTGGCCCAGCCAGAGCCCGGACTTGAACCCGATCAAACATCTCTGGAGAGATGAAAATAGCTGTGCAGCAACGTTCCCTGTCCAACCTGACAGAGCTTGAGCGGATCTGCAGAGAAGTATAAGAGAAACTCCCCAAATACAGATGTGCAAAGCTTTTAACATCATACCCATGAAGACTCAAGGCTGTAATCGCTACCAAAGGTGCTTCAACAAATTATTGAGTAAAGGGTCTGAATACTTATGTAAATGTTTTTTTTACATTTTTTGCTTTGTCATTATGGGGTATTGTGTGTAGATTGAGGAAAAAATAAATGTAATACATTTTAGAATAAGGCTGTAACCTAACAAAATGTGGAAAAAGTCAAAGGGTCTGAATACTTTCCAAAGGTACCGTACATATCTCTGGTTGAGTAAGCATGATGCTTGTGAATTTGCATGTCCCATGTAATGTAAGTGTTAACGATAAGTCAATCTACGACTTAGCCTAATTATTGTTTTCTGACACATTAATAATTTTTGAGTGTTTCACATAGCCAGGCATGCGGAGTCGTGGCGCGTAGTAGGCTATTTACTGTGAGTTGATTGACAATTGAACAGCAAGTGTTGATTAGTTTATAAAAGTTGTCGAACTGACTGAATAAAGTCCATATCCTATATCCCTTTGACAGGTTTACTTTCCTAGAATTCCAGACAATGACTCGTATTGTCAGTCAGTGTAGCCTTCCGAATCGCATCGGTGAGAGAGTTGTTTATTTGGCTCCCTAATTTGCAAATTATTTAATTTATCATAAGACATGAACAGAGTGCCTCAGGGATTTATATTTCCTGCAACTTTCTGAAGAAGCAACAAGTGTGTGTGCGTAGTGCACATGTCTACCACTTTGTGTAGCCATTAGCGATGATGCTAATGAAAACGGTCTTCTGGTAGATGGAAAGGTTTTCCCAAAAACCTTCTCAATTAAATGTTGATACAAAGTAGCCTAAGCTTACCTGGCAGAATGATATCATGATTATTTTCAGCAATCCAGTGGGTATTTGTTTTGCAAACTCTACCATCAAAACACTGCTAAACAACAGCCTCTTGCTAGTTGCAAAATTGATCAGATTTTTCCCAGACCTCAAAAGTGGTCTCCTGATGTGGTTAAAGCATTGTTGTGGACTTAGAACATCCAATTTTGTTTTTCTATTAAAAAAGTGTTGGGGGTTTTCTGGAGCGAAAAACTGAGGAAACGAAAACCAGGAAAATCAAAACCATACATTTTATTTTTAAAGATAATGTGGGTTATTTACTTAATTTTTCTGTTTTAATAATATACGTAATTTTAAGAACAAACATCATTGTGGTAATTCATATCTTGCAGTAAAACTGTAAATCAAACTTTAATCTCAAGAGAAGAGGGGTTTAATGTTCTCCTATTTAGAAAGTAGTCCTGATCATATAGACCTAGACAGTATCCAAAACAAAAATAAACTGAATATATACATTTTCAGTAATTAAAATGGAAAAGTCATGTCTTTCTACACAATACCACAACACATTTTTCTAATATTCAATCATTTAGCTGTGTATTTCAGATGAAATCAAGGTATTAGAATGTACCAGAGGCCACCAAAATGTAGCTTCTTGTGCAAACAATTTGGGGCCTGACGGCGGCTGGCTACTTTTTCTATTTGACTAACTACTAAATGTACTTTTAGAAAACACTGGTCAAAAGTGATCAGATCAAAAATAACTCTCTTCTTGCACTTTCACTAGGTGGCCAGTCAGAGGCTATTTCTTTATTGTGGGTGACTCACTATGTTATGCAAGCCTTACTTTTCAATGTTGTCTTTCTAGGCCTTATAGTTTAAGTATTGATCCGTACCTGCCTGATAGTGGAGGAACCCCTTCCATGTGAAATGTTTGAAGGTCCACCATCCCTTCAACCATTTTGTGTCAGGGAAAAGTTGCTGCCATGATATGTTGTCTTAGGTCTCTCTTTATGTAGTGTCGTGATGTGTTTTTGTCCTATAATTGTAATTATTTTATTTTTAATTCCTGCCCCTGTCCCTACAGGAGGCCTTTTGGTAAGCCATCATTGTAAATAAGAATGTGTTCTTAACTGACTTGCCTAGTTAATTAAAGGTCAAATAAAAAAGGTGAAGGCTTTCATAGCTCAGACACACCAACTGGGCCGCAGGTGGTTTTATCCCCCCCAATATATACAGTGGGGAGAACAAGTATTTGATACTCTGCCGATTTTGCAGGTTTTCCTACTTACAAAGCATGTAGAGGTCTGTAAGTTTTATCATAGGTACATTTCAACTGTGAGAGACGGAATCTAAATTCCAGAAAATCACATTGTATGATTTGTAAGTAATTAATTTGCATTTTATTGCATGACATAAGTATTTGATCACCTACCAACCAGTAAGAATTCCGGCTCTCACAGACCTGTTAGTTTTTCTTTAAGAAGCCCTCCTGTTCTCCACTCATTACCTGTATTAACTGCACCTGTTTGAACTCGTTACCTGTATAAAATACACCTGTCCACACACTCAATCAAACAGACTCCAACCTCTCCACAATGGACAAGACCAGAGAGCTGTGTAAGGACATCAGGGATAAAATTGTAGACCCGCACAAGGCTGGGATGGGCTACAGGACAATAGGCAAGCAGCTTGGTGAGAAGGCAACAACTGTTGGCACAATTATTAGAAAATGGAAGACGTTCAAGATGACGGTCAATCACCCTCGGTCTGGGGCTCCATGCAAGATCTCACCTCGTGGGGCATCAATGATCATGAGGAAGGTGAGGGATCAGCCCAGAACTACACAGCAGGACCTGGTCAATGACCTGAAGAGAGCTGGGACCACAGTCTCAAAGAAAACCATTAGTAACACACTACGCCATCATGGATTAAGATCCTGCCGTCATGGATTAAGGTCCCCCTGCTCAAGCCAGCGCATGTCCAGGCCCGTCTGAAGTTTGCCAATGACCATCTGGATGATCCAGAGGAGGAATGGGAGAAGATCATGTGGTCTGATGAGACAAAAAATAGAGCTTTTTGGTCTAAACTCCACTCGCCGTGTTTGGAGGAAGAAGAAGGATGAGTACAACCCCAAGAACACCATCCCAACCGTGAAGCATGGAGGTGGAAACATCATTCTCTGGGGATGCTTTTTTGCAAAGGGGACAGGATGACTGCACTGTATTGAGGGGAGGATGGATAGGGCCATGTATCGTGAGATCTTGGCCAACAACCTCCATCCCTCAGTAAGAGCATTGAAGATGGGTTGTGGCTGGGTCTTCCAGCATGACAACGACCCGAAACACACAGCCAGGGCAACTAAGGAGTTGCTCCGTTAGAAGCATCTCAAGGTCCTGGAGTGGCCTAGCCAGTCTCCAGACCTGAACCCAATAGAAAATCTTTGGAGGGAGCTGAAAGTCCGTATTGCCCAGCGACAGCCCCGAAACCTGAAGGATCTGGAGAAGGTCTGTATGGAGGAGTGGGCCAAAATGCCTGCTGCACTGTGTGCAAACCTGGTCAAGAACTACAGGAAACGTTTGATCTCTGTAATTGCAAACAAAGGTTTCTGTACTAAATATTAAGTTCTGATTTTCTGATGTATCAAATACTTACAGTGGGGCAAAAAAAATTATTTAGTCAGCCACCAATTGTGCAAGTTCTCCCACTTAAAAAGATGAGAGAGGCCTGCCATTAATACAGGTAACGAGTGGAGGACAGAGGAGCCTCTTAAAGAAGAAGTTACAGGTCTGTGAGAGCCAGAAATCTTGCTTGTTTGTAGGTGACCAAATACTTATTTTCCACCATAATTTGCAAATAAATTCATTAAAAATCCTACAATGTGATTTTCTGGATTTTTGTTTTAGACTCCGTCTCTCACAGTTGAAGTGTACCTATGATAAAAATGACAGACCTCTACATGCTTTGTAAGTGGGAAAACCTGCAAAATCGTCAGTGTGTCAAATACTTGTTCTCTCCAAGGTATATAGTACCAGTCAAATGTTTGGAGACACCTACTCATACAAGGGTTTTTCTTTATTTTTTACAATTTTCTACGTTATAGAATAATAGTGAAGACATCAAAACTATGAAATAACACATATGGAATTAAGTAGTAACCAAAAAAGTGTTAAACAAATATTTGAGAATCTTCAAAGCTGCCACCCTTTGCCTTGATGACTGTTTTGCACACTCTTGGTATTCTCTCAAGTTAACTGCCTTGTTCAGGTGCAGAACGACAGATTATTACCTTGTCGACTCAGGGATTTGATCCAGCAACCTTACGGTTACTGGCCCAACGCACTAACCACTATGCTACCTGCCGCCCCAAAGTTTATTTGGGGATTTTT
Organism: Oncorhynchus clarkii lewisi; assembly: GCF_045791955.1. NCBI lineage: Eukaryota > Metazoa > Chordata > Actinopteri > Salmoniformes > Salmonidae > Oncorhynchus > Oncorhynchus clarkii. Next base: position 17,101,287 of record NC_092158.1, on the reverse strand, counting down.
TTTCTTCTTAATGCGTTTGAGCCAGTCAGTTGTGTAGTGACAAGATAGGGGTGGTATACAGAAGGTAGCCCTATTTGGTAAAATACCAAGAATAGCTCAAATAAGCAAAGAGAAACGACAGTCCATTACTTTGACATGAAGGTCAGTCAATCCAGAAATGTTCAATAACTTTTAAAGTTTCTTCAAGTGCAGTCACAAAAACCATCAAGCGCTGTGATGAAACTGGCTCTCATGAGGACCGCCACAGGAAAGGAAGACCCAAAGTTACCTCTGCTGCAGAGGATAAGTTACCAGAGGATTAGAGTTACCAGTCTCAGAAATTTCAGCCCAAGAACAGAGTTCAAGTAACAGACACATCTCAACATCAACTGTTCAGAGGAGACTGTGTGAATCAGGCCTTCATAGATCAAATTGCTCCAAAGAAACCACTACTAAAGGACACCAATAAGAAGAGACTTGCTTGGTCCAAGAAACACGAGCAATGGACATTAGACCGGTAGAAATCTGTCCTTTGGTTTGATGAGTCCAAATTTGAGATGTCTTTGTGAAACACAGAGTAGGTGAACGGATGATCTCTGCATGTGTGGTTCCCACCGTGAAGCATAGAGGTGTGATGTTGTGGGGGTGCTTTTCTGGTGACACTGTCAGTGATTTATTTAGAATTCAAGGCACACTTAACCAGCGTGGCTACCACAGCATTCTGCAGCGATACGCCATCCCATCTGGTTTGTTTTTCAACAGGACAATGACCCAACACAGACTGTGTAAGGGCTATTTGACCAAGCAGGATAGTGATGGAGTGCTGCATCAGATGACCTGGCCTCCACAGTCACCTGACCTTAACCCAATTGAGATGGTTTGGGATGAGTTGGACCACAGAGGGAAGGAAAAGCAGCCAACAAGTGCTCAGCACATGTGGGAACTCCTTCAAGACTGTCGGAAAAGCATTCCTCATGAAGCTGGTTGAGAGAATGCCACGAGTGTGCAAAGCCGTAATCAAGGCAAAGGGTGGCTACATTGCGGAATTTAAAATATATTTTGATTTGTTTAACACTTTATTTTTTTGCTTTCTACATGATTCCATATGTGTTATTTCATAGTTTTGATGTCTTCACTATTATTCTACAATGTAGAAAATAGTAAAAAATAAAGAAACTCTTGAATGAGTAGGTGTGTCCAACATTTTAAGTTTTAGATATATCATTTTTTGGTAAATAAAATTAGACATTTTGTTGGACATGACTGTGAAAACACCAGGAAAGTAGCTCCAAATGATTCTAATTTTGGAAATTCCCACGCATGATAGAGAGACGTGATCATATACAAATGTAAGCCAGGTTTGAAATTATTGTTTGGGTCAAATATTATATGTTTGGGCATCTTGCGGCCAATTTGCAGTCTACAAATTATTTGTAATTATGTTCCACCCCCCTGACCATCCTCTCAAGAAAAGATTGTCTCCTGGCAGATCCCCTAATTATGGTCTAGATTCCAATGTTAGCTAGCTGCGCTAATGTTGCTATTTTGTAGAAAGCACTTATTGATACTAGCCAGATGGCCACAGCTAGATAACTACCTAGCAAGATGATGAAGAAACAATTTAATTAACTCTCCATAATCCCATACTGCCAGTGCCAGCCAATAGCCAAATGTTTAGCTAGCTAGTTAACATTAGCATATTCGCAAGCTTGCACAACATAGCTAGCTAAGGACACGGCACTAACTTGGCAGCTAACACAGGAATCTGTTTTATGGAAACTAATCCATTGTGATTTTAATTATAATGTCAATACTAGCTACAGTGGTTAGCTTGGTGGAAGTATTTATTGTTGTATGTATTGTGTCTGTGCACTTAGCTAGCTGCCGTCCCATAGACTATAGTTTTCATATATGAAGTGTGACCCACTCATGACATTTTGTCTCCATATCTTTCAGTTACTGACACTTATTTTCTGTCTTTAGTTTTTTGAGCTAAACCTGGCTGCTCACAGTTAGATCTACAGCTTGCAAAAATTCACATGAAAAAACAAAACAACCAGGGTTGTTCCATGTCATTTCAGCAAGCTGTGACAACCACCATCTCAGATTGTTCTGAAATCATTTCTGTCGTTAGAAACGGATAAGATGATCATTCCTGCAACTTTATTTTGCTGAAATGATCTCTTAGAAATTAAGCTAATTGAAACCCAACAACTTCAATGACTAATTTCTCTGAACAATAAAAAAAAAACATCACCAAATACACTGAGAATACATTATATAGGATGAAGAGACAATACTCCAAACTGCAGCGCCATACTAATTGTCTAACATAAAGAACTGAGAATATATACTCATTATTGGTGTGGGGGGTCAGTGGATGGCTTTTGACCACTTCTTTGGACTCCTCATGTCTTACTCATTGTTAGAAAAACGTTTAGTCCAAATCAGATGTTCGGTACTACAATTCTTGAATATTATATGAATCCTATAAATTACAATGGCCAAATGGGTGCAATCAATTTGCTTAATTTCTCAGAGAACAAATTATATTTCAACAAAATAATGTTGCAGTAATGCTAATCTGTTTCTAACTACAGAAACGGTTTCTGAACAATCTGAGATGGTCCGCGTCAAAATCTTCTTTCTTGTGCTTTTAGAAGTGCAATGACTCACTATCCAGTTTTTAATTTTTGTCATATAGGCCTAGCCTAAGATGTTTGAGAATAGGTAGCCGCCCCAAAGCATTTCCGTATTGTAGGCTACTCAGTGTGTCTCGTGACTTGAATAGGCCTACGTCTTTCTGATTATAATCACGTTGTGGTTTCCTTTCAGCCTTCTTCTCATGATGCTTGTTGGTGGCAGTTACGTAGGTCACTGATCAATTGAACACTAGCCTGGTGTGCTCCTGAAGATGATCCCACTATCTTATCTGACTTAAAGTGGGTGTTCTAGAAAACGCTCTGTGTGGTGTTCTTTTTGGCTACAAGTAAGTGTTCAAAGCCACCATTAAAGGGAATGTAAGTGTTCACAGTAATGTGAGGGACAGGTGATCAAGTTTTACAAAATTGCATTGCTATTGTTACAAAGGTTTTTCTAAAATGGCACTGTCCCTGTTTATCTAGTAGACTTTTAGTAGCCTACTGTGTCAGTTTAATAGGGTTTGTTATCATTTTTGAGGTTATGTTTATGTTTATTATTTCAACTGTGAAAGATTTGCATCTGATCCAGCTTCTGTAATTGCATTTTGAACTTTGAACTGGTTTTGGAATAACCAGAGACATTAGCTATACACTCTGTCTCAGTGCTCACACTGTACAGTGGAGTCATTTCCCTCATCTTCTTTTATAGCCTGTGACTCGTGGGTGGTAAAATGACATCTTTTAAATTCCTTTGGCAGTGAATTAATAAATGAATATTTGACTGTGAACACATCTGCCATGTCACTGACACTTATACCACTTGATTTTGCACAGACAGCCTAAATACAATTCACATGATCTTCTGTACTGTTATAATTTTGAGAATGCAGAACTAAAAATGTTTTCTGATTGTGGAGGACGTTTTGTGTTGGCTTTAGTAGCCTCTGTTGTACTTGTCCCAGTGTTCATGCTATGACCCATTTATGACACAGGTTTGTCTACTAGCCGAATAAGGCTGTTTCAGATTAGGTTATAGGCTGTTCTTTTTAGGTTATACTACTCTGAATTATAGCCGCTCCATTCTCATAAGGGGTTCTATTAAGAGTTTTCATATATTAGATCAAGGCACACTATTTGAAGACGTTCCCTTCCAATTAGGCGATGGCATGTGGGGATGGCATGTGTGATCTGACTGGGATATACACAACAACATTCCCAATAGAAAGGCACATTTTTCTAGTCTCTGGGGCGTTAGTGCATCTTTGACAAATGGTGTTTACCCCACTATTTAACTTCCAAAACTGGTAGTTCAAGTTTGAAGATGTTCTTGGAGTCTACTTTATTTATCAGCACGTTAAAAGTCTTTAGTGTGAGACACTGGAGCAGAACAGAAGGCATCTGACTTGGAGATAATAAGCTTTTCCCCCGAGGTTTAAAGCCAGATTAAATAGGCAGTCTAGTAGTAGCAGAGGTAGAGTGATTGTCTGTCTTTTTTATAATCTGCCTTGTCTCTGAAGGTTTACGTCCCTATCTCACATTAGACTAGCCTACTTCCTGTTGTTGTACTGTAGCTACCGTTTCTGGTCTCTATTGACTTTGTTTCAATGTCTTACTGTGGTAGGCCTATAAATAGTTACCTGAGATGAGGGATGGTGAGGTTAGGTAGCCTACGTGAATTTGTTACCATTTTGTTTTGGCCGCTTCACTGTTGGCCCACCCACTTCCTAAACTAAGCTGGTCGCCCTCCCCTTCCTCCATTGTGCGTCTTTATTTCAGAAAACTCTGCCTCTTGCATCAGAAGGTTGTTGCAGTCTATAAAGGGTTAGGCTAATCAAAGGAGTACCTTTTATTTAGGCTAATTCATGGAAAACCTTCCACCTGTCTGCAACTAATGACTAACCAACATTCAACAAGCAGTTTGCCTTTGTCGACCAGGACAGGTGCTATCAATTTGCTGTGATTTGTGCAAAATGTTTTACACATTTATTATAGTTTCTGTATGTGACTCACAGGAGGTTGGTGGAAGCTTAAATTGGAAGGATGGGCTCGTGGTAATGGCTGGAGTGGAAAAAGTGGAATGGTATCAAACACATGGTTTCCAGATGTTTGATACCATTCCATTTACTCCGTTCCAGACATTATTATGAGCCGTTGTCCCCTCAGCAGCCTCCAATGATTTGCCTCCTTCCAGGAAAGATGCAGAACTGAGGGTGACTATCCATCCTCCCGGCCCGGTGAAGTGTGAGACTAAATAGCGTGTCGTGAGGAAAAGGGGAGAGGGACGATGGGGTTCGGACGGGACCTGGGGAACTCCCACGATGGGCTGTTGAAGCTGCAGGACTGGGAGCTGAAGCTGCTGGAGACAGTGAAGCGCTTCATGACGCTACGGGTGAAGAGCGACAAGGAGTACGCCTCTCTCCTCCTCAACATCAGTCAGCAGGTGGACAAGCACGACAACTGCTCCCAGATGGACTACATCAGCAACGTCTCCAAGGTTAACACAAACGCATATCAATTCAGAAATACAGATATATTCATGTATACAGTACAGACACAAGTGTCAACACAGACTACATCAGTAATGTCTTTAAGGTGAGATAGAAGATGGTGCTTTGCTGAACCTCTTTCACTCCCTCAATCTCTCCCTCCATCTCTCCCCCTCTCTCTCTCTACCTCTCTCGCTACCTCTCTCTCTCTCGCTACCTCTCTCTCTCTCGCTACCTCTCTCTCTCTCTCGCTACCTCTCTCTCTCGCTACCTCTCTTTCTCTCGCTACCTCTCTCTCTCTCGCTACCTCTCTCTCTCTTGCTACCTCTCTCTCTCTCACTACCTCTCTCTCGCTACCTCTCTCTCTCTCCCTCTCTCTCTCTCGCTACCTCTCTCTCTCTCGCTACCTCTCTCTCTCTCGCTACCTCTCTCTCTCTCGCTACCTCTCTCTCGCTCGCTACCTCTCTCACTACCTCTCTCTTTCCCCCTCTCTCTCTACCTCTCTCTCTCTCTACCTCTCTCTCTCTACCTCTCTCTCTCTACCTCTCTCTCTCTACCTCTCTCCCCCATCTCTCTCTCGCTACATCTCTCTCGCTACATCTCTCTCGCTACCTCTCTCTCTCTCGCTACCTCTCTCTCTCTTGCTACCTCTCTCTCTCTCTCTCTCTCTACCTCTCTCTCTCTCTCGCTACCTCTCTCTCTCGCTACCTCTCTCTCTCTCTCGCTACCTCTCTCTCTCTCGCTACCTCTCTCTCTCTCTCTCGCTACCTCTCTCTCTCTCTCTCTCGCTACCTCTCTCTCTCTCTCTCTCGCTACCTCTCTCTCTCTCTCTCTCGCTACCTCTCTCTCTCTCTCTCGCTACCTCTCTCTCGCTCTCGCTACCTCTTGCTACCTCTCGCTCTCGCTACCTCTCGCTCTCGCTACCTCTCTCTCGCTACCTCTCTCTCGCTACCTCTCTCTCGCTACCTCTCTCTCTCTCGCTACCTCTCTCTCTCTCTCTCTCTCTCTCTCTCTACCTCTCTCTCTATCTCTCTCTCTCTACCTCTCTCTCTCTACCTCTCTCTCGCTACCTCTCTCTCGCTACCTCTCTCTCGCTACATCTCTCTCTCTCGCTACCTCTCTCTCGCTACATCTCTCTCTCTTTCGCTACCTCTTTCTCTCTCTCGCTACCTCTCTCTCTCTCGCTACCTCTCTCTCTCTCGCTACCTCTCTCTCTCTCGCTACCTCTCTCTCTCTCTCTAACTCTCTCTCTCTCGCTACCTCTCTCTCTCTCGCTACCTCTCTCTCTCTCGCTACCTCTCTCTCTCTCGCTACCTCTCTCTCTCTCGCTACCTCTCTCTCTCTCACTACCTCTCTCTCTCTCTCTCTCTCTCTCTACCTCTCTCTCTCTCTCGCTACCTCTCTCTCTCGCTACCTCTCTCTCTCTCTCGCTACCTCTCTCTCTCTCGCTACCTCTCTCTCTCTCTCTCGCTACCTCTCTCTCTCTCTCTCTCGCTACCTCTCTCTCTCTCTCTCTCTCTACCTCTCTCTCTCTCTCTCTCGCTACCTCTCTCTCTCTCTCTCGCTACCTCTCTCTCGCTCTCGCTACCTCTTGCTACCTCTCGCTCTCGCTACCTCTCGCTCTCGCTACCTCTCTCTCGCTACCTCTCTCTCGCTACCTCTCTCTCGCTACCTCTCTCTCTCTCGCTACCTCTCTCTCTCTCTCTCTCTCTCTCTCTCTACCTCTCTCTCTATCTCTCTCTCTCTACCTCTCTCTCTCTACCTCTCTCTCGCTACCTCTCTCTCGCTACCTCTCTCTCGCTACATCTCTCTCTCTCGCTACCTCTCTCTCGCTACATCTCTCTCTCTCTCGCTACCTCTTTCTCTCTCTCGCTACCTCTCTCTCTCTCGCTACCTCTCTCTCTCTCGCTACCTCTCTCTCTCTCGCTACCTCTCTCTCTCTCGCTACCTCTCTCTCTCTCGCTACCTCTCTCTCTCTCGCTACCTCTCTCTCTCTCGCTACCTCTCTCTCTCTCACTACCTCTCTCTCTCTCTCTCGCTACCTCTCTGCTACCTCTCTCTCTCTCTCTCTCGCTACCTCTCTCTCTCTCTCTCGCTACCTCTCTCTCTCTCGCTACCTCTCTCTCTCTCTCTCTCTCGCTACCTCTCTCTCGCTACCTCTCTCTCTCTCTCGCTACCTCTTTCTCTCTCTCGCTACCTCTTTCTCTCTCTCGCTACCTCTTTCTCTCTCTCGCTACCTCTCTCTCTCTCGCTACCTCTCTCTCTCTCGCTACCTCTCTCTCTCTCGCTACCTCTCTCTCTCTCGCTACCTCTCTCTCTCTCTCTCGCTACCTCTCTCTCTCTCTCGCTACCTCTCTCTCTCTCGCTACCTCTCTCTCTCTCGCTACCTCTCTCTCTCTCGCTACCTCTCTCTCTCTCACTACCTCTCTCTCTCTCTCTCGCTACCTCTCTGCTACCTCTCTCTCTCTCTCTCTCGCTACCTCTCTCTCTCTCTCTCGCTACCTCTCTCTCTCTCGCTACCTCTCTCTCTCTCTCTCGCTACCTCTCTCTCGCTACCTCTCTCTCGCTACCTCTCTCTCTACCTCTCTCTCTCTCTCGCTACCTCTTTCTCTCTCTCGCTACCTCTTTCTCTCTCTCGCTACCTCTCTCTCTCTCGCTACCTCTCTCTCTCTCACTACCTCTCTCTCTCTCGCTACCTCTCTCTCTCTCGCTACCTCTCTCTCTCTCGCTACCTCTCTCTCTCTCTCTCGCTACCTCTCTGCTACCTCTCTCTCTCTCTCTCGCTACCTCTCTCTCTCTCGCTACCTCTCTCTCTCTCGCTACCTCTCTCTCTCTCGCTACCTCTCTCTCTCTCGCTACCTCTCTCTCTCTACCTCTCTCTCTCTCTCGCTACCTCTCTCTCTCTCGCTACCTCTCTCTCTCTCTCTCTCGCTACCTCTCTCTCTCTCGCTCTCGCTACCTCTCTCTCGCTCTCGCTCTCGCTACCTCTCTCTCGCTCTCGCTCTCGCTACCTCTCTCTCTCGCTACCTCTCTCTCTCTCTACCTCTCTCTCTCTCGCTACCTCTCTCTCTCTCTCTCTCTCTCGCTACCTCTCTCTTTCTCTCTCTCGCTACCTCTCTCTCTCTCTCTCTCTCGCTACCTCTCTCTCTCTCGCTACCTCTCTCTCTCTCGCTACCTCTCCCTCTCTCTCTCTCTACCTCTCTCTCTATACCTCTCTCTCTACCTCTCTCTCTCTCTCTACCTCTCTCTCTCTCGCTACCTCTCTCTCTCTCGCTACCTCTCTCTCTCTCGCTACCTCTCTCTCTCTCGCTACCTCTCTCTCTCTCGCTACCTCTCTCTCTCTCTCGCTACCTCTCTCTCTCTCTCTCGCTACCTCTTTCTCTCTCTCTCTCTACCCCTCTCTCTCTCTCGCTACCTCTCTCTCTCTCTCGCTACCTCTCTCTCGCTACCTCTCTCGCTACCTCTCTCTCTCGCTACCCCTCTCTCTCTCTCTCTCTCTCGTTACCTCTTTCTCTCTCTCTCTCTACCTCTCTCTCTCGCTACCCCTCTCTCTCTCGCTACCCCTCTCTCTCGCTACCTCTCTCTCTCTCTCGCTACCTCTCTCTCTCGCCATCTCTCTCTCTCTCGCTACCTCTCTCTCTCTCGCTACCGCTCTCTCGCTACCGCTCTCTCGCTACCGCTCTCTCACTACCGCTCTCTCGCTACCTCTTTCTCTCTCTCGCTATCTCTTTCTCTCTCTCGCTATCTCTTTCTCTCTCTCGCTACCTCTCTCTCTCGCTACCTCTCTCTCTCGCTACCTCTCTCTCTCGCTACCTCTCTCTCTCGCTACCTCTCTCTCTCGCTACCTCTCTCTCTCTCGCTACCTCTCTCTCTCTCGCTACCTCTCTCTCTCTCGCTACCTCTCTCTCTCTCGCTACCTCTCTCTCGCTTTCTCGCTACCTCTCTCTCGCTTTCTCGCTACCTCTCTCTCGCTTTCTCGCTACCTCTCTCTCGCTTTCTCGCTACCTCTCTCTCTCTCGCTACCTCTCTCTCTCTCTCGCTACTTCTCTCTCTCTCGCTCTCGCTACCTCTCTCTCTCTCTCGCTACCTCTCTCTCTACCTCTCTCGCTCTCTCGCTACCTCTCTCTCTCGCTACCTCTCTCTCTCTCTCGCTACCTCTCGCTCTCTCTCTCTCGCTACCTCTCTCTCTCTCGCTACCTCTCTCGCTCTCGCTACCTCTCGCTCTCGCTACCTCTCTCTTTCTCTCTCGCTACCTCTCTCTCGCTACCTCTCTCTCGCTACCTCTCTCTCGCTACCTCTCTCTCTCTCGCTACATCTCTCTCTCTCTCGCTACATCTCTCTCTCTCTCGCTACATCTCTCTCTCTCTCTCTCTCGCTACCTCTCTCTCTCTCTCGCTACCTCTCTCTCTCTCCCTCTCGCTACCTCTCTCTCTTTCTCGCTACCTCTCTCTTTCTCGCTACCTCTCTCTCTCTCTTTCTCGCTACCTCTCTCTCTCTCTTTCTCGCTACCTCTCTCTCTCTCTTTCTCGCTACCTCTCTCTCTCTCTTTCTCGCTACCTCTCTCTCTTTCTCGCTACCTCTCTCTCTCTCTCACTACCCCTCTCTCTCTCTCGCTACCTCTCTCTCTCTCTCGCCCTACCTCTCTCTCGCTACCCCTCTCTCTCGCTACCTCTCTCTCTCTCTCTCTCTCTCTCTCTCTCTCTCGCTACCTCTGTCTCGCTCTCGCTACCTCTCTCTCGCTACCTCTCTCTCTCTCTCGCTACCTCTCTCTCTCTCGCTACCTCTCTCTCTCTCGCTACCTCTCTCTCTCTCTCTTTCTACCTCTCTCTCTCGCTACCCCTCTCTCTCTCTCTCTCTCTCGCTACCTCTCTCTCTCTCTCTCGCTACCTCTCTCTCTCGCTACCTCTCTTTCTCGCTACCTCTCTCTCTTTCTCGCTACCTCTCTCTCTTTCTCGCTACCTCTCTCTCTCTCTTTCTCGCTACCTCTCTCTCTCTCTCGCTACCTCTCTCTCTCTCTCTCGCTACCTCTCTCTCTCTCTCGCTACCTCGCTCTCGCTACCTCTCTCTCGCTCTCGCTACCTCTCTCTCGCTACCTCTCTCTCGCTACCTCTCTCTCGCTACCCCTCTCTCTCTCGCTACCTCTCGCTCTCTCTCGCTCTCGCTACCTCTCTCTCGCTCCGCTCCCTCTCTCAATCCCTCTCTCTCAATCCGCTCCCCCTCTCTCTCTTCTATCTTTCTCTTTTCTTCCTCTCCCATCTCTCCAGTCTTGGGCCCACATGGTCCAGCAGACAGAACAGCTGAGTCAGATCATGAAGTGTCACGCGGAGGAGCTGAACTCTGGCCCTCTGCACAGACTCACTATGATGATCAAAGACAAGCAGCAGGTTAAGAAGAGCTACCAGAGCATCCACACACAGATCGAGTCCGAGATGAACAAGGTACTGTATACACACAAACACACTCACACACACATTAAGCCTACTCCTGCTTTAAACATTGTCTTTCCTGTATATTGACTTTATTTGTGGTGATATGGGGCATTGTTGACAGGGTGTTTCACACGTGTGGTGCTAAAATGCTAATCCTGCAGTTAGATCAGGACAGGTTTGTTTTCCTTGACTAGACCAGATCTTCCCACGCCAAATAAAAATGTAATTCACATATATACACACAAAATATGTGTGTGTGTGTGTGTATATGTATGTATGTGTGTGTGTGTGTGTACATACATACATACATACATACAGTGGGGCCAAAAAGTATTTAGTCAGCCACCAATTGTGCAAGTTCTCCCACTTAAAAAAAGATGAGAGAGGCCTGTAATTTTCATCATAGGTACACTTCAACTATGACAGACAAAATGAGAAAAAAATCCTGAAAATCACATTGTAGGATTTTTTATGAATTTATTTGCAAATTATGGTGGAAAATAAGTATTTGGTCAATAACAAAAGTTTATCTCAATACTTTGTTATATACCCTTTGTTGGCAATGACAGAGGTCAAATGTTTTCTCTAAGTCTTCACAAGGTTTTCACACACTGTTGCTGGTATTTTGGCCCATTGCTCCATGCAGATCTCCTCTAGAGCAGTGATGTTTTGGGGCTGTTGCTGGGCAACACGGACTTTCAACTCCCTCCAAAGATTTTCTATGGGGTTGAGATCTGGAGACTGGCTAGGCCACTCCAGGACCTTGAAATGCTTCTTACGAAGCCACTCCTTCGTTGCCCGGGCGGTGTGTTTGGGATCATTGTCATGCTGAAAGACCCAGCCACGTTTCATCTTCAATGCCCTTGCTAATGGAAGGAGGTTTTCACTCAATCTCACGATACATGACCCCATTCATTCTTTCCTTTACACGGATCAGTCGTCCTGGTCCCTTTGCAGAAATACAGCCCCAAAGCATGATGTTTCCACCCCCATGCTTCACAGTAGGTATGGTGTTCTTTGGATGCAACTCAGCATTCTTTGTCCTCCAAACACGACGAGTTGAGTTTTTACCAAAAAGTTATATTTTGGCTTCATCTGACCATATGACATTATCCCAATCTACTTCTGGATCATCCAAATGCTCTCTAGCAAACTTCAGACGGGCCTGGACATGTACTGTCTTAAGCAGGGGGATACATCTGGCACAGCAGGATTTGTGTCCCTGGCGGCGTAGTGTGTTACTGATGGTAGGCTTTGTTACTTTGGTCCCAGCTCTCTGCAGGTCATTCACTAGGTCCCCCCGTGTGGTTCTGGGATTTTTGCTCACCGTTCTTGTGATAATTTTGACCCCACGGGGTGAGATCTTGCGTGGAGCCCCAGATTGAGGGAGATTATCAGTGGTCTTGTATGTCTTCCATTTCCTAATAATTGCTCCCACAGTTGATTTCTTCAAACCAAGCTGCTTACCTATTGCAGATTCAGTCTTCCCAGCCTGGTGCAGGTCTACAATTTTGTTTCTGGTGTCCTTTGACAGCTCTTTGACCTTGGCCATAGTGGAGTTTGGAGTGTGACTGTTTGAGGTTGTGGACAGGTGTCTTTTATACTGATAACAAGTTCAAACAGGTGCTATTTAATAAAGGTAACGAGTGGAGGACAGAGGAGCCTATTAAAGAAGAAGTTACAGGTCTGTGAGAGCCAGAAATCTTGCTTGTTTGTAGGTGACCAAATACTTATTTTCCTCCATAATTTGCAAATAAATTCATAAAAAATCCTACAATGTGATTTTCTGCATTTTTTTTCTCATTTTGTCTGTCATAGTTGAAGTGTACCTATGATGAAAATTATAGGCCTCTCTCATCTTTTTAAGTGGGAGAACTTGCACAATTGGTGGCTGACTAAATACTTTTTTGCCCCACTGTTAGTATGTATGTACATTATATATATATGTATGTATGTATGTATGTGTGTGTGTACATTAAATATATACATTATGTATATATCAAATCAAATTTATTTATATAGCCCTTTGTACATCAGCTGATATCTCAAAGTGTTGTACAGAAACCCAGCCTAAAACCCCAAACAGCAAGCAATGCAGGTGTAGAAGCACGGTGGCATTGGAAAAACTCCCTAGAAAGGCCGAAACCTAGGAAGAAACCTAGAGAGGAACCAGGCTATGTGGGGTGGCCAGTCCTCTTCTGGCTGTGCCGGGTGGAGATTATAACAGAACATGGCCAAGATGTTCAAATGTTCATAAATGACCAGCATGGTCCAATAATAATAAGGCAGAACAGTTGAAACTGGAGCAACAGCACGGCCAGGTGGACTGGGGACAGCAAGGAGTCATCATGTCAGGTAGTCCTGGGGCATGGTCCTAGGGCTCAGGTCCTCCAAGAGAGAGAAAGAAAGAGAGAATTAGAGAGAGCACACTTAAATTCACACAGGACACCGAATAGGACAGGAGAAGTACTCCAGATATAACAAACTGACCCTAGCCCCCCGACACAACCTACTGCAGCATAAATACTGGAGGCTGAGACAGGAGGGGCCAGGAGACACTGTGGCCCCATCCGAGGATACCCCCGGACAGGGCCAAACAGGAAGAATATAACCCCACCCACTTTGCCAAAGCACAGCCCCCACACCACTAGAGGGATATCTTCAACCACCAACTTACCATCCTGAGACAAGGCTGAGTATAGATCTCCGCCACGGCACAACCCAAGGGGGGGCGCAAACCCAGACAGGAAGATCACATCAGTGACTCAACCCATTCAAGTGACGCACCCCTCCCAGGGACAGTAAGCCAGTGACTCAGCCCCTGTAATAGGGTTAGAGGCAGAGAATCCCAGTGGAAAGAGGGGAACCGGCCAGGCAGAGACAGCAAGGGCGGTTCGTTGCTCCAGAGCCTTTCTGTTCACCTTCCCACTCCTGGGCCAGACTACACTCAATTATATGACCCACTGAAGAGATGAGTCTTCAGTAAATACTTAAAGGTTGAGACCGAGTTTGCGTCTCTTACATGGGTAGGCAGACCATTCCATAAAAATGGAGCTCTATAGGAGAAAGCCCTGCCTCCAGCTGTTTGCTTAGAAATTCTAGGGACAATTAGGAGGCCTGCGTCTTGTGACCGTAGCGTACGTGTAGGTATGTACGGCAGGACCAAATCAGAGAGATAGGTAGGAGCAAGCCCATGTAATGCTTTGTAGGTTAGCAGTAAAACCTTGAAATCAGCCATTGCCTTGACAGGAAGCCAGTGTAGGGAGGCTGGCTTCCTGTCTACATATGTGTGTGTATATGTATGTATGTATGTATGTACAGTGCCTTGCGAAAGTATTCGGCCCCCTTGAACTTTGCGACCTTTTGCCACATTTCAGGCTTCAAACATAAATATATAAAACTGTATTTTTTTGTGAAGAATCAACAACAAGTGGGACACAATCATGAAGTGGAACGACATTTATTGGATATTTCAAACCTTTTTAACAAATCAATCAATCAAAAAATTGGGCGTGCAAAATTATTCAGCCCCCTTAAGTTAATACTTTGTAGCGCCACCTTTTGCTGCGATTACAGCTGTAAGTCGCTTGGGGTATGTCTCTATCAGTTTTGCACATCGAGAGACTGAAATTTTTTCCCATTCCTCCTTGCAAAACAGCTCGAGCTCAGTGAGGTTGGATGGAGAGCATTTGTGAACAGCAGTTTTCAGTTCTTTCCACAGCTTCTCGATTGGATTCAGGTCTGGACTTTGACTTGGCCATTCTAACACCTGGATATGTTTATTTTTGAACCATTCCATTGTAGATTTTGCTTTATGTTTTGGATCATTGTCTTGTTGGAAGACAAATCTCCGTCCCAGTCTCAGGTCTTTTGCAGACTCCATCAGGTTTTCTTCCAGAATGGTCCTGTATTTGGCTCCATCCATCTTCCCATAAATTTTAACCATCTTCCCTGTCCCTGCTGAAGAAAAGCAGGCCCAAACCATGATGCTGCCACCACCATGTTTGACAGTGGGGATGGTGTGTTCAGCTGTGTTGCTTTTACGCCAAACATAACGTTTTGCATTGTTGCCAAAAAGTTCAATTTTGGTTTCATCTGACCAGAGCACCTTCTTCCACATGTTTGGTGTGTCTCCCAGGTGGCTTGTGGCAAACTTTAAACGACACTTTTTATGGATATCTTTAAGAAATGGCTTTCTTCTTGCCACTCTTCCATAAAGGCCAGATTTGTGCAATATACTGACTGATTGTTGTCCTATGGACAGAGTCTCCCACCTCAGCTGTAGATCTCTGCAGTTCATGCAGAGTGATCATGGGCCTCTTGGCTGCATCTCTGATCAGTCTTCTCCTTGTATGAGCTGAAAGTTTAGAGGGACGGCCAGGTCTTGGTAGATTTGCAGTGGTCTGATACTCCTTCCATTTCAATATTATCGCTTGCACAGTGCTCCTTGGGATGTTTAAAGCTTGGGAAATCTTTTTGTATCCAAATCCAGCTTTAAACTTCTTCACAACAGTATCTCGGACCTGCCTGGTGTGTTCCTTGTTCTTCATGATGCTCTCTGCGCTTTTAACGGACCTCTGAGACTATCACAGTGCAGGTGCATTTATACGGAGACTTGATTACACACAGGTGGATTGTATTTATCATCATTAGTCATTTAGGTAAACATTGGATCATTCAGAGATCCTCACTGAACTTCTGGAGAGAGTTTGCTGCACTGAAAGTAAAGGGGCTGAATAATTTTGCACGCCCAATTTTTCAGTTTTTGATTTGTTAAAAAAGTTTGAATTATCCAATAAATGTCGTTCCACTTCATGATTGTGTCCCACTTGTTGTTGATTCACAAAAAAATACAATTTATGTTTGAAGCCTGAAATGTGGCAAAAGGTCGCAAAGTTCAAAGGGGCCGAATACTTTCGCAAGGCACTGTATGTGTGTGTATATGTATGTTTATATATATATATATACACACACACACATATATAGTTTTTTTTTGTTCTCCCTTTATTTAACTAGGCAAGTCAGTTCAGAACAAATTCTTATTTTCAATGACGGCCTAGGAACAGTGGGTTAACTGCCTGTTCAGGAGCAGAACGACAGATTTGTACCTTGTCAGCTTGGGGATTTGAACTTGCAACCTTCCGGTTACTAGACCAACGCTCTAACCACTAGGCTACCCTGCCGTGTGTGTGTATATATGTGTGTATATACAGTGGGGCAAAAAAGTATTTAGTCAGCCACCAATTGTGCAAGTTCTCCCACTTAAAAAGAAGAGAGAGGCCTGTAATGTTCATCATAGGTACACTTCAACTATGACAGACAAAATGAGAAAAAAAATCCAGAAAACACATTGTAGGATTTTTTATGAATTTATTTGGAAGTTATATACACATGATTATTGTTATTTGTGGCCTGTCCTATAAGAGCTCTTTGTCATTTCCCACGAGCCAGGTTGTTACAAAAACTCACTCATTCTATGTTTAATAAATGTATTGTATAGTGTGTGTGTGGCAGGCTTACAATGATGGCAAAAAACAACATTTGAGAGTGCGCTGACCCTGGTGCTAGAGGGGGTACAGCTGGAGGTTGATTGTTTTGAAGGGGTACGGGACCACTGTACTAGAGGATGTGATGATGCTTCCGATATGTTCTCTCCTAGGTGACAAAAAGCGACCTAGAAAAGTTAAAAGGCACCTACAGACAATTAACAAAGGATGCCCACAGTGCCAAAGAAAAATACAGAGACGCAATGGTGAAAGGTAAGAATTTCTCCTAATTATTTACAGAAAAATATACGTTTAATGTAATGAATCATAGTAGTGCAGTTTATCTTGGAGGAAATGTATGAAGTATTTTTTGAGACCAGCTGAAGTGCATCAATACATTAATCACCAAACCCTGCAGAGGGAGTTCATATGACCGACATATCTTGGGAGGCAGATGATGAGGCACACCCATATTAAACCCCCTCCAGACAAACCAGCAGTACAGCACTTGTTGGGTTTGTTTTCAGGCAAGGAGCCAGAGAAGGCGAGGGAGCGTTACGACAAGGCCACCATGAAGCTTCACAACCTCCACAACCAGTACGTGCTGGCGGTGCGGAGTGCCCAGCTCCACCAGGAGCACTACCACGACACCACGCTGCCCCTCCTGCTCGACTCCCTGCAGAAGATGCAGGAGGAGATGATCAGTGCACTGTGAGTGTGTGTGTGGCTCCGGCAGAGATTAACAAGGGATACACTACGTAAAGATTAATTCAATGAGTTTGAGAATATCTTGAAGGTTAAAGTAGATGAACAAGTAGATTGTGCTTTGCTTCGTTACGTCTCGACCCTTAGGTTGAACCCTGATGATGGTCTATGGGTTGAAATGTTGAACACACTTGGGTGCGTATGCCACTGTGTGCAGTGTTCCTTCTCTGCAGTGTCCATCCCAGACGTCCAGCAGCACACTGCAGGTTATGAGTCATCAGATCTGTGACGCCCTAACAAGTCAGGCGACGTAAACATTCTTTGGAAATTGTAATACCTAAATGAATAACTATTTGCAAGGGTTCTTCTTGTTGTCGCATGGGATTAGATCCCAGCTGAGGTTTAATCCCATAATTTCATAGGGATCGTAGGATTACTAGGAGGCGGAGGCACACTCTTGTTCAGAATGTCCTGCTTAAGCTGTGTTTTTAATCACAACTTTTTAAAGTCTTAGACAGATGTTAACAGGAGAACAATTCAGAGTTCGTCCACTGAAATTATATTTCTGTTGAGTGAGAAATACAATGAGTTTTAGAATGACAACGTGTCTATCCCTGTTCATAAACCCTCAGTGCTGTCCATCTGTGTGATCCTCGAGTCACGCAAATGTGTGTTTTTAAACCTTTCATATACTGAGCATACGCTTACCTCAATTTTAACCTCGATTTATGTATTTAAAAAAAAAAAAAAAACTTTTTCTGACTTCTGTCATTTTCAGGAAGGGGATTTTGGAGGAATACAGTGAAATCACCAGTCTCTTAACTGATGAAATAGTGAAAGTCCACAAAGAAATCCACACCTCCATCGACCAAATTGATCCTGTGTCAGAGTATGAACACTTCATTGAGGTTCACAGGTAGGCTTTTAGTTTAAGGCCTTTGAAATGTTAACTTTTTATGCTTCAATAACAGTACTTTATTTCAATTTCTAATTTTGGTTAACATGAAATATCATCATCTTCCAGGTCTCCAGAAACCAAAGAACCAAATGTAGAATTTGACCTTTCACTGTTGGAGGAAACCGAGAATCTTCAAGCAAACGAGATCCTATGGAACAATTTGACTGCAGACAGTTTACAAGCGATGTGAGTAGAAAATGTATGATGGGAGGAGAGTATTGCCCTTATTAACCTTGTCTCGTTCTCTGACGTTTTGAAAAGGTGAGAGGAGGGTGCGAGGAATCCAGCCGTACAGCATCTCCTATTGACTAAGGATAGAGTTTGTGCCTCTGTTGGCTGACTGATTGTGTCAAAGGTCAGATACACTTTAATCCACTGTATCTCCTTCCCCAGGCTGAAATCCACATCAGATGAGCTGGGCCTCACTCAGCAGAGCCTACGCACCAAGGAGGATCTCATGCAAGACTTGGAAAACAAGCTTGATGAGTCCACCAAAACATGTGAAAAGAAGTCAGAGTACGTTGCTACCATAACAATACAGCTCTAATGATTATTTCATTCTCGATAAGCATCTCCCATAGCATGTGTTAGATGTTTTCCTCAATCTTATGGCTTTCAGTTGTACACGTGCCATTAGACAATAACAACAGAGAGCATTAGTGACTAGCTTAATAGATTCCAAGTTTGTCGTTGTTTCTAAGAAGCCCGATTGGCCATGATCTAACTCTAGGAGCATGAATGATGTGAAGGTTCATTGAGGCGGACAGGGTACAATAGACAGAGCTATGTCTGTAGCACAGGGCTCAGCACAAATTTCAGGGTCTGCTGGATTATCCCCTGTAAAATACGATGATATTATCAGGCCTGTCCAGTCATCCCCATGTGAAGTCTCAGCTACAGGTGTGATTAAGGATGAGGACTGGTTGTATGGCCTAGGCTAGTTTTTATCCTGTCTGAAGTTCTCTTTTTCAAAACATTAATAAAGTGATGGTCATTTGATTAGGACAGTTGAGAAGTTGTTTTTTGTGCCTTTAGGTTTTATCCCTTCTGTGGCAAGCGTCACTTTTAAAAACGGACCTCTGCTTCCACAGCAATGTTTGTTGTGTGTTTGACTAAACTGCTTTGAGAAACAGCTCAGCGGTTCACTGTAGGCTATATATCCTTCTGGTGGAATGCAAACTAGAAAATCATTTTCCACATCCTTGTTCCGAGAGGTGGATTAAGTAGTTGTAATACTGTTTGATTTCAGACTAGCGCCAGAGCCTGACCTCTTTCTCTCTCTCTCTTTCCCTCTCTCTCAATCTCTCTATCTTTTCACTCTCTCACATTGTCTCTCTCCATCTCTCCGCTTCTCTCTCCCTGTCTCTCACACCACACTCATTCTCTCTTTCCATCTCTCCCTCCATCAGTGCGGTGCTGCTGCTCAGTCAGAAGCAGTCTCTGGAGGAGCTGAGGCAAACGGTCCAGTTGTTACGCTGCACAGAAGCCAAGCTGGGCGCCCAGAAGGACCTGCTCGACCACAAGATGCAGGAGAACGAGGGCAAGGAGCCTCCCCCCATGGTTAACTACGAGGACGACGCGCGCTCCGTCAACTCCATGGTGAGTGAGTGGTTATTGTTGTGGAGTTGACCGTTGTTGGTTTTTCAATAGGAAGGACTTACTTGTCAAGTCGGAATCCAATCTGATATGTGATTGTGAACCATGGTGAAACGGAGGACATCAGTGTGGATTCATATTACTTCCTTTGTAATCAGAAGGAATGCAGCACTTTCCACTCAGACTGTCCTACTATGAACTTCTCTTTCTTTGTCTCTGACCTTTTCAGAGATACTGTATAGGGTTTGTTGATTAAAAATGTAGCTTGATGATTTTGTTAGCCCTAGATACTTTTGCGGCTGATATTTACTTCTATACACTTACACATACTGGTACTGTGTCAGTTTACTGCTTACTATTCATTGTATAGTTATAGGCCAGAATGTTTTTGTCTTCTGCTGTCTCCATGAACATACTCATTCAGGCAAATCAGTTGTTTTTGTTTAATCTAAAGGATGCTGTTGTGCTGAATCTTTGAACTTTCACATTTTTTTTTTTTTTTTTTTAAACTTTTCTCATCAAATGTCAATCTAAAAATAGATGTATCTCTGTGTCAGTTATGTTGCAGATGGTGTCGTTATAAACCAGCTCAGAAGAAAAACACTGATAAACGTTGCATACCAGTTTTCCACTGGTTCATTCATTTCAGTGAAATGAGAAACATGTTTCACCACCGTTGAGATATTTGGCTTTGAATGGGGCAGTGTATGATTGTAAGATAAAAAGCATTTTGTTGACTGCAGTATGTGGTAGATGATATGGTGGTGCTGTTGAGCCTCCTTTCAACTCTAGATCTCTCTGCAGAGAGTTGGATGAGCAGAGGAGGGCAGTGTAAGCACATTGTCATAGCTATAAACCTCTATACACCATAGTATACTATATTCGGCTTGCTCAACTGTTTATTCTCAACAGATTTTCAACCATATGTCTGTATTTTCAGGACAAAGGCAAAGACAGGACATCAAAGTTTGACACCTTACGTCATTCCTTAGCCGGCATCCTCCGCTCTCCCAAATCAGTCCTTGGCTCATCATCGGTAAGTTCTGAAGTCTGTTAAAAAAACAGGTTTTAAAAGTATTGTGTTCTTGTGTAGTGAGTGTGGAAACTACCCTGTGTGTTAGCAATTGATGTTCTTCATTAACACAGACCCCAAAACAAATCAGGGGAGAAAAATGGGTTTATTTGAGAAGGACAAATCAAGATGTTATGCTGGTAGGTAGATGTTCAGTCTCCTCTGTCCTCAGCTTTTCTCCACAGAACAAAGGAACAGGATGCCATTTATAACCCCCCACCCTAGCCTGGGGTTGACCAATCAGAAGTCCTTGCAGTACCACTGGGCCAATGGCCAAATAACCAGTATCCTGCTCCCAACTCAATGTACAGACCAATGGCAACGTGGTACACGTAGCTCTGAGTTCAGGAGTGACATTCCACAAATTCTAAACAGCTGTTGAACTGAAACCCAACTCCTATTTACATTGACAATTCCCTATTGACTATTAATTCTAGTACTCTCATCCTCTGCGTTGTATTTATCTTCAAAATATTCTTATATGTGTATCATACATATTGCATCCAAATTATGCCTGTTTGATCTGAGTGGAGTGACAGATCTCTTGACTAGCAATTGAACAGGAATTGATGATTGATCCCTAACTTTCATTTTCAAATCATCATCATATATCATCATGTCATATCATTCCATTGTGCGTATCCAGCAGTTTTTCGACGTGATCCCAACTAGTGAGAAGCCCCTGGGGGACCAGGAGTGGTACCACGGGGCCATCCCCAGGACCGAGGCCCAGGAGCTGCTTAAAGAGCAGGGAGACTTCCTGGTCCGGGAGAGCCACGGCAAGCCTGGCGAGTACGTCCTGTCTGTCTTCTCAGAGGGACAGAGGAGACACTTCATCATCCAGTTTGCAGACGTGAGTTCTACTTGTTCAGTTCTGAATAAACTAAAGGCGTTTCTTAGCCTGGTCCAATATTTGTTTGAGTCATGTTTGGCATGACAAGGAATTGACATGATGGCACAAACTGATCTGAGACCAGGCTAGGTGTTTGTCTCACTGCAGAGCCACTAGGTTTCAGCAGTAAACGAGACAAAATATAAAGGTGTAGTCAGGTATATTTGGTGTGATGTGCGTCAGCCAATGGTTGCTTTGTGTCTGTTACTAAGACACAGAGACAAGAGATCACAGGCACCTTGGTGGAAACAGAAATTAATTGGCAAGGAATTGAGTTTGAGTTGAGTTTATTTTATTTTTACAGGGACAGTGCACATTAATCAACGTTTCAGTAAAAGTGCCGGTTTTAGCCAGCCGGCTAATTTTCAACCGCAGTCCCTGGGCAGGTTATTAAAAACAATTACAATATAGATAATAGCAACATAGGACAAGTAAGACGTAGCATACAGACAGAGCAACATAGGACAAGCAAGTCGTAGCATACAGACAGAGCAACATAGAACAAAAAGCAGCAAGACAAAATTCATAAATTCTATGGTTGATGCGTTTTTAATTTAATTTGTTCAGATGACGGCTAATAGTAATTGCTTGTAAAGTTGTTTCCGTAACACAAAAGATGATGATTCGAAAAGCTTCCAACTCAACTTTGTAATGAATCAATCCCATGCTCTCTGCCTCCTCTTTGTCCACAGAACCAGTATCGTTTTGAAGGCACTGGCTTCCCGACCATTCCTCAGTTAATTGAACACCATTACACTTCAAAGCAAGTTATTACCAAGAAGTCTGGGGTGGTGCTTTTAAACCCAGTCATCAAGGTAAAACATATTTCCTCTCCTATCTTTGTTCATACACCCTGTGATTCAGATCTAAAGTCAATGAGTGGTCTCACAACAGGGGTGGGAATGTAATTATTGCTAAAGCCATCAAGCTGTCATGGAGGCCTTTAATCACACTGTGAAACTCATCAATATGCTTAGGTTGTACATTATCTTGTGGTGTTTGTGGCAGGAGGCTAATAGATGGCCAGGAATAAGCCCTTTTGACATCAACTAAATATTTTAGTTTGAATCAGTGAAGTGCTGTGATCACAGTTGAACAACTTTTTGTTGGAAGTTCTAACTACACTCTTTTCTTTTTTTCTTTTTTTAAATCAAACATAAAAAAAATCTCAAATATATTAGAATAGAGCTTCTCAGACAGTTACAATACCAGTTACAATACCAGTTACAATACCAGGTTGTTCTCTTTGGAATGACAGTGATCATACTGTGCTCCAGAAGACACCTTGCTATTTTACCCATTGACAATGGTAGTGATGGGGGAAAAATATGTACAGTAAAATATCAGATTATTATTTTTGACAACCTGTATCGTTTTGACAATATCGCAATATAATTTTTGCGCTAGTTGGCTGTACCTGCACCAGAACTCCAGTATGTTCTCCATATTCTTTTTAAATAAGGATCCAATTTGCTTTCAACACTTTTTTTCCCATTACTGATCAAAACTTGTTTTCTCATGGCTCTCATCCCTCAGCAGCAGACATATGGTGAGTGATGTGATTGGTACGTCGAATCGCAATAAAATCACAGTATGGTATCGCAATACATATAGAATCGTGAGAATCGCAATACGTATCGTATCGGCACCGAAGTATCTTGATAATATCGTATCGTGAGGCCCCCTGCCTAATTGACAGTATTAACTCCTGGTTTCCAGACCTGTATGGTGTTTTTCAGGACACATTTCTCATGTATAATAGTGCAAATGTCTTTTTAATATCCGCTCTGTGTTGCAAGAATAGGCCAACACTGTCAATAGCCAGGTTTAATCATAGAGAAGACCTCGAGTCCTCCTCAGCTAGCCCGCTGGTGATGAACATAATGGTGTTTTAATTGCCTCAGCCATCACCAACACGGGGCTAATGGTTGTTGTCATTACTACTGTAATGGATCTGCTGAAGCCTAGGAATAATAAGTGTTTTTAAATGGTCTTTCTTCAAGCACTTCATGGCAAAGCGGTGAAATTTGACCATTAGGCACCACCTCACTCTTGGAAGAATGCGATTTGGATTTGATCATTGTGTTATTGGATGAGACATTGGAATGTTATGTTGAGTTGGGCCAAAGATGGAAAGACTTCTCTGATGTTTTTGAGGCATCAAGGTTTTTTGTGGTTGATTTTTTTTGTTTGTAATTGTGCCTCAGATTATAGTAATTCTGAATATAAAGTAGTCGGTCGGTGCTCCAATGTTACACAGTAGCTTTTGTATGGTTTTCATTGTACTGTTTGTGGATGTTCTGTGTCTTGTGTTTACAATTGCCTATGTTTTGTTCTATCTTTTGTAGGATAAAAAATGGATACTCAACCATGAGGATGTTACTCTTGGAGAGCTTCTTGGCAAAGTGAGTGATTTTAGATATCCTTTTCATTTTCACCACATCTGTAGGACAGATATTATCTTGGATTAGTTTTGACATTCATCATCATTGATGTCAATAAATGTTTGATTAAACCAACTTCTGTTACTGTATCTCTGTTTTTCTTTGTTCTTAGGGCAACTTTGGTGAGGTATTCAAAGGAACATTGCGGGACAAGACTCCTGTGGCAGTCAAAACATGTAAAGAGGATCTTCCACAGGAGCTGAAGATTAAGTTCCTATCAGAAGCCAGGTTAGACGACAAAATCACATTTTATTTGTCACATGCGCCGAATGTCCTAGTTCATATCAAGCCAGGTGAGAGGATCACATGTCCCAGTTCCTATCAGAAGATGAAAATGTCTGCTGTCAATCAATTGCAGGTCCCATTGAGTACCTTGAAACGTCTGTTCACTCATCTCAGCAGCACACCAGCCTGCATACCACTGCTGGCTTGCTTCTGAAGCTAAGCAGGGTTGGTCCTGGTCAGTCCCTGGATGGGAGACCAGATGTTGCTGGAAGTGGTGTCCTCTGGTCTAAAAAAAAATATCCCCATGCCCCAGGGCAGTGATTGGGGACACTACCCTGTGTAGGGTGGCGTCTTTCAGATGGGACGTTAAACGGGTGTTCCTGACTCTCTGAGGTCATTAAAGATTCCATGGCACTTATCGTAAGAGTAGGGGTGTTCACCCAATTCCCAATCTGGCCCTCAAACCATCACTGTCACCTAATAATCCCCAGTTTAGAATTGGCTCATTCATCCCCTCTCCTCTCCCCTGTAACTATTCCCCAGGTTGTTGCTGTAAATGAGAACGTGTTCTCAGTCAATTTACCTGGTAAATAACGAATAAATAAAATCAAACATTATTTCACTTCACACGCTTTTAATCTGGTGTTTAGAGATTTGACAGTTATGTAATTATCTCATACTGGTACTTTCTTGTTTCTTCAGGATCCTCAAGCAATATGACCACGCAAACATTGTGAAGCTGATAGGCGTTTGCACACAACGACAGCCTATTTACATTGTGATGGAGCTAGTGTCAGGTAAGTCCAGTAGCATAACTTTTTAGGACTCGTTATTAGTGTGCAATTTCCAAAGTAAATTGTGTTTACAACACTTACAAATGTGAATATACATTTTATATCCTATTTGAAGGAGGGGACTTCTTGTCGTTTCTACGGAAGAAGAAAGAAGACCTGAAGACCAAACAGCTGGTGAAGTTTTCTTTAGATGCTGCTGCAGGAATGGCTTACCTCGAGCTCAAAAACTGTATCCACAGGTATGGAGATCTTCGCCTGTTTTAGCATTGTCAACATCAATCTGGAATATTGTATGTTTATTATTCTCCATAGAGTATTCCAACTAGGGATAGGCGACATAGCCAAAATATCATATCACAACATTCGTTCAAATTTGTGATGGTATTTTATATTTTTGAATATTAAAAGTTCTAAATATACTTGGTAGTTTATAACCCTAGGGTGGCAACACAGCAATTGTAAGTGATTTCAATGGGGCTTTCTTCATTCTCCATATACAGTTCAATCCAACTTTAAACAAAAATAATTTGCAGTGTTTTCATCAATTTCTGCATTTCCTGCACTTTTGTTATAATTTCCACACGTTGCCACGCAAGTGTAACGGATGTGAAACGGCTAGCTTAGTTAGCGGTGGTGTGCGCTAAATAGCGTTTCAATCGGTGATGTCACCGATTGAAACGCTATTTAGCGCGCACCACCGCTAACTAAGCTAGCAGTTTCACATCCGTTACACAGGTCTGCATGAAATGGGCAAAAATCTAGGCCTAGTTAGTTTTATAGTTGGAATATAGTGGGCAGCACCTTGAATACGTTGTTGTTTGACATGAGAACGAATTAATAAACCAGGGATTAATTATTGAGAGGGAAGGAACCAAAGTGTTTCCAGGGGACTTTCTGTCCTCATGTAGCTAGCTAACATATTCATGCTTCGCTTAAAGAGAGAAATAGTAATGGCATCTTTTTGTAGGCCCTAACTCAACCGTGGCTCGTTGGTCAAAGCCTATTGGGAAATTAATGGAGTTTTTGGAAGGTTTTTGAATAAATAGGGGTGTGAATGCTAAAACGTTTAAACAAAGTTGGGATCCTTAGTGTTAAGAAAAATCCCTAACTGAAAACAATGTTGTTTTTTCTTCACTTAATTAAAATCACAGTTCAGTGACACTGCAAGTGTGTGTTCAGTCTAGCGGTCATACATATTTAATAGGACCGTTATTCTGCATTGTAAATTGATGTGGATTTTTTCGAAGAGTCAGCTGAATTTGTGTTATCGTGTTAAAGAAAAACCCGATGTTAGAAATTGCAATTTAAACGTTAAGCAAAATTGTCCCTTTGTCACACCTCTAGTGGTAAACACAGGCTTATGAGATATACATTTTGTTCTATGAGTTCATCTTCATCAGCTAATGTCAACTTATGTGAATTTTGAAGCATTTATGTTCTCAAAAAAGCACACCAACGCTTCATAATTCATAAATGTCATGTTAACTGACTGATATTATCTCATAGAACAAAACGTATAAGATCTCCTAATCCTGTGTTAACCTCAGACCTTATTTTGGGGGTTTATCCAAAAACCCTATTCTTTGCCCATAGGGATGGCTGAATGAACCAGAGGAAACTTATTTCCAGGTTTTTGGACTAAAAGCTGGCGAACTCTATTCCTCTCTGATTTAGACGATGCCGTTGCACAAACAACATGCTTGTCTAGACCTACACCAGCACTGGTACCAAAGTTTGATAACTAAACCAAGATAGACCACAGCCCGTTGTTTCAAATGGGAACACATGAGTCATAGTGGGCAGAACAAGCAAGGAGCTGGGCAGAACCAAGCACGAACTTGCAAGATCCGATTGGCTCAGCTTAGCAAACATTTGCATATTTATTTTAGGGAACGCCTACTTTGAAGAACGCATGTGCAACTCAATTAGCCATGCACTCCTTCTAAACTTTAGCAAAGGGTAAAGTTGACAACTTAGTCCACTCTGTTCGTAACAGATTCTAGTTTTGGGAACAGAACTGTGTTGAGATCAAATGTTTAATCGAAATCCATCTTGGTCCAGCTTCTCCCACTGCCTGACACTTGGCTTCGTGGAAACGCTAAGCGGATACATACACATCCGGTGAAATATCTGTCTACCATGCTATATTAGCTAGCTATGTTTTCTGAAGTACATTTAGCAAGCTAGCTAGCAAGCCAGCTAATGAACAATTAGCATTAGTGGCTAACACAATTGATTTTATCCACAAAAAGACAAACTAGCAGAAGGTAGTTTGCAGACAGTAAGGTACACAAACGAATAATGTAACTATAGAAAGCTTGTGGAAATGAGCACTGTTGTCACCAATCTGAACATGCAGAGTGAATGATAAGAAAGTGCTCGTGACTCCGTGGTTGAGCAACCACATGCTCTCCCTGAGTGACGGGGCAGGGCTTGGTGTGGGAAGCAGGAGGACGGGTAGAAAAGAGGACTCAAGTAGCAAACGGAGTAAAATATTAAAACGGACATTACATATGGCAGAGTTGCATATCACATTTAACAAATGAAACACTGAAATACCCTTATAGATGGTAAAGTAGAAGCCCAAACCAGTCCATGCATTAAGACTGGTATGTAGTAAAATACGATATACAGCCCTAATTCCAACAAATAGCACTATCTGTCTATTGTTCATGCTTTGAATTGAATTTCAGTTAAGTTCTTATTTTTACTTCTATATATGACACACGACTTTCTACATGAAACTGTTCTTAACCTAGCATGAAGCCTACTAGGCTGGTAATTTTTTTTAAAATGTTTCACCTTTATTTAACCAGGCATTTACAATCGCGACCTGGCCAAGATAAAGCAAAGCAGTTCGACACATACAACGACACAGAGTTACACATGGAGTAAAACAAACATACAGTCAATAATACAGTAGAAACAAGTCTATATACGATGTGAGCAAATGAGGTGAGAAAAGGGAGGTAAAGGCAAAACAAAGGCCATGGTGGCAAAGTAAATACAATATAGCAAGTAAAACACTGGAATGGTAGATTTGCAGTGGAAGAATGTGAAAAGTAGAAATACAAATAATGGGGTGCAAAGGAGCTAAATAAATAAAATAGGGAAAGAGGTAGTTGTTAGGGCTAAATTATAGATGGGCTGTGTACAGGTGTAGTAATATGTGAGCTGCTCTGACAGCTGGTGCTTAAAGCTAGTGAGGGAGATAAGTGTTTCCAGTTTCAGAGATTTTTGTAGTTCGTTCCAGTCATTGGCAGCAGAGAACTGGAAAGAGAGGCGGCCAAAGAAAGAATAGGTTTTGGGGGTGACCAGAGAGATATACCTGCTGGAGCACGTGCTACAGGTGGGTGATGCTATGGTGACCAGCGAGCTGAGATAAGGGGGGACTTTACCTAGCAGGGTCTTGTAGATGACCTGGAGCCAGTGGGTTTGGCGACGAGTATGAAGCGAGGGCCAGCCAACGAGAGCATACAGGTCGCAATGGTGGATAGTATATGGGGCTTTGGTGACAAAACTGATGGCACTGTGATAGACTGCATCCAATTTGTTGAGTAGGGTATTGGAGGCTATTTTGTAAATGACATCACCGAAGTCGAGGATTGGTAGGATGGTCAGTTTTACAAGGATATGTTTGGCAACATGAGTGAAGGATGCTTTGTTGCGAAATAGGAAGCCAATTCTAGATTTAACTTTGGATTGGAGATGTTTTATGTGGGTCTGGAAGGAGAGTTTACAGTCTAACCAGACACCTAGGTATTTGTAGTTGTCCACGTATTCTAAGTCAGAGCCGTCCAGAGTAGTGATGCTGGACGGGCGAGCAGGTGCAGGCAGCGATCGGTTGAAGAGCATGCGTTTAGTTTTACTTGTATTTAAGAGCAATTGGAGGCCACGGAAGGAGAGTTGTATGGCATTGAAGCTTGCCTGGAGGGTTGTTAACACAGTGTCCAAAGAAGGGCCAGAAGTATACAGAATGGTGTCGTCTGCGTAGAGGTGGATCAGAGACTCACCAGCAGCAAGAGCGACATCATTTATGTATACAGAGAAGAGAGTCGGTCCAATAATTGAACCCTGTGGCACCCCCATAGAGACTGCCAGAGGTCCGGACAACAGACCCTCCGATTTGACACACTGAACTCTAGCAGAGAAATAGTTGGTGAACCAGGCGAAGCAATCATTTGAGAAACCAAGGCTGTCGAGTCTGCCGATGAGGATGTGGTGATTGACAGAGTCGAAAGCCTTGGCCAGATCAATGAATACGGCTGCACAGTAATGTTTCTTATCGATGGCGGTTAAGATATCGTTTAGGACCTTGAGCGTGGCTGAGGTGCACCCATGACCAGCTCTGAAACCAGATTGCATAGCAGAGAGGGTATGGTGAGATTCGAAATGGTCGGTAATCTGTTTGTTGACTTGGCTTTCGAAGACCTTAGAAAGGCAGGGTAGGATAGATATAGGTCTGTAGCAGTTTGGGTCAAGAGTGTCCCCCCGTGGCTCACGTCAACACCATTATCCCAGAATCCCTAGACCCACTCCAATTTGCATACCGCCCCAACAGATCCACAGATGATGCAATCTCTATTGCACTACACACTGCCCTTTCCCACCTGGACAAAAGGAACACCTACATGAGAATGCTATTCATTAAATACAGCTCAGCTTTCAACACCATAGTGCCCTTAAAGCTCATCACTAAGCTAAGGACCCTGGGACTAAATACCTCCCTCTGCAACTGGATCCTGGACTTCCTGACGGGCCGCCCCCAGGTGGTAAGGGTAGGTAACAACACATCTGCCACGCTGATCCTCAACACCGGGGGCCCCTTAGGGGTGCGTGCTCAGTCCTCTCCTGTTTACCCATGACTGCATGGCCAAGCACGACTCCAACACCATCATTTAAGTTTACCGATGACACAACAGTAGGCCTGATCACCGACAAAGATGAGACGGCCTGAAGGGAGGAGGTCAGAGACCTGGCAGTCTGGTGCCAGGATAACAACCGCTCCCTCAACGTGATCAAGACAAAGGAGATGATTGTGAACTACAGGAAAAGGGGGACCGAGCACGCCCCCATTCTCATCAACAGGGCTGTAGTCGAGCAGGTTGAGAGCTTCAAGTTCCTTGGTGTCCACATCACCAACAAACTAGAATGGTCCAAACACACCAAGACAGTTGTGAAGAGGGCACGACAACTCCTATTCCCCCTCAGGAGACTGAAAAGATTTGGCATGGGTCCTCAGATCCCCAAAAGGTTCTACAGCTGCACCATCGAGAGCATGCACTGGTTGCATCACTGCCTGGTATGGCAACTGCTCGGCCTCCGACCTCAAGGCACTACAGAGGGTAGTGACTTCGGCCCAGTACATCACTGGGGCCAAGCTTCCTGCCATCCAGGACCTTTTTACCAGGCGGTGTCAGAGGAAGGACCTAAAAATTGTCAAACTCCAGCCACCCTAGTCAGACTGTTCTCTCTGCTACCGCACGGCAAGCGGTACCGGAGCGCCAAGTGTCTAGATCCAAAAGGCTTCTTAACAGCTTCTACCACCAAGCCATAAGACTCTTAAACATCTAATCAAATGGCAACCAAATGGAAACAATTTGCATTGTCCCCCCACCCCCATTTTATGCTGCTGCTACTCTCTGTTTATTATCTATGCATTTTGTCACTTTACCTCTACCTACATGTACATATTACCTCAATTCCCTTGACTGCCCCCGCACATTGACTCTGTACCGGTACCCCCTGTATATAGCCTCACTACTGTTATTTTTTTGTTGCTCTTTAATATATATATTTATTTGATTTATTATTCAGTTTATTTTAGTAAATCATTAAGTTTTATTTTTTCTTAAGTGCATTGTTGGTTAGGGACTTGTAAGTAAGCATTTCACTGTATCCGGTGCATGTGACAAATAAAATTAGATTTGATTTACAAATCTAACTGAATTTAAACCCCATGAAATGTCTTCCCCTCTGTAATGCCAGGAGGCCCCCTAAAGTAAGATATGTGAGAGGACAACATGTATCTCTCTCTGCTTAATGCAGTTTACAACACTGTCACCTTTGACGGTAACACACCAAGCCCTGAGCCATATCGCTCTATCCTGGCCAATTTGAGATTGTGTTTTCAGGTCAAAACTAGTTTCTCCAGCAATCCAGACAGTTGCAAGAAGAGAGAGAGAGAGGTGCTGCAGCTGCTGCTGC
Source organism: Oncorhynchus clarkii lewisi (assembly GCF_045791955.1). Lineage (NCBI taxonomy): Eukaryota > Metazoa > Chordata > Actinopteri > Salmoniformes > Salmonidae > Oncorhynchus > Oncorhynchus clarkii. Next base: position 17,070,372 of record NC_092158.1, on the reverse strand, counting down.
AATCAGTCTTACATTTATCTCAGCACAGCGGGGCTATCAAATCATCTCCGATGCATTGCTCTTACTTATCTCACCGGGGCCAGTCTCCCTGAGTGACAGCCTAATTTAGCCCAACTCTGTGGCTCGGTGCCGGCAGTCAGCAGAAATGACAGGAGAAGCGCTTTGAAAAATACAGGCGTAGCTGTAGGCCTCTTCTCACAGAGGGGCTGCAGATGAGGGCTATGAAATTGAAATGGGAGGGATGCAGGGCGCAATCTGTCCTGCGAGTGTGTACACATGGACGTCGCACCCACGCATATACATTTTCACATACTTACACACAACCCTGTAGTGTACACACACACACATTGTGCCGGGTCATCCCAGCCACCTGCAGCAGGGCCAACCAAATCTGGTGGATGACTTTTCTCTCTGCAAAGTAGAAATGTTCACATGATCAGATTACAGACAGTATGGTGACCTTAACATGGACAGTGGTAGTGGAGCTCCCCATCTGTTACAAATCTGGTTGGTTTTAGGTGTCCTGATTGCCTACTATTTCAGTCATTTATTTCATGGCATATTGTTAATATGAAAATGTTAATGTCCATGATGAGTATTCCTGTCGGCCAATATGGCTAGCATCTGTCATAAACAGTCTCTCACTCTCTACCACTAAATTTAACTCTACCTACATCTACATATTACCTCAATTACCTCGACTAACCAAGGTATTGACTCCCTACCGGTACCGCCTGTATATTGCCTCGCTATTGTTATTTTATTGCTGCTCTTGAATTATTTGTAACTTGTATTTTTTACTTAACACTTATTTTTCTTAAAACTGTGTTGTTGGTTAAAGGCATGTAAGTAAGCATTTCACTGTGAGGTCTACACATTTGTATTTGGCGCATTCACAAGTAAACATTTGTTGGAGGAGGATGGAGGGAGAGTGGAAGTGAAATTATATTATTATTATTATTGGGGCAGCAGGGTAGCCTAGTGGTTAGAGCGTTGGACTAGTAACCGGAAGGTTGCAAGTTCAAACCCCCGAGCTGACAAGGTACAAACTGTCATTCTGCCCCTGAACAGGCAGTTAACCCACTGTTCCTAGGCCGTCATTGAAAATAAGAATTAGTTCTTAACTGACTTGCCTGGTTAAATAAATAAATCCCTCTCCCTTTAGGGATCTGGCGGCTAGGAATTGTCTGGTGGGAGAGAGCAACCTGCTGAAGATCAGCGACTTTGGGATGTCAAGACAAGAGGACGATGGGATCTACTCGTCGTCTGGCCTCAAACAGATCCCCATCAAGTGGACGGCTCCAGAGGCTTTGAATTATGGTAAACTGGAGGGCCTTTCTTTTTCACCAATTTCTTTATCAAAGCTCCAAATAGGTTAACAGAAATAACTCAATAACAATGTTCTTTTGGGAGTATATGATTTGTAGCTCTGCAGGAGGTAGCATGATGATCAATTCTTCTTGATGACACAGCATTTCTTCTTCAATACTTGATGGCTGAGACAGTGGGGTTGTGTTTGGTCGTTGTTCCAGGGAGATACAGCTCGGAGAGTGATGTGTGGAGTTTTGGCATCCTCCTATGGGAAACGTTTAGTCTAGGAGTGTGTCCTTACCCAGGGATGACCAACCAGCAGGCCAGAGAGCAAGTGGAGAAAGGTAAGAAGACATCCCTCCAAGGATTCAGTGTTGTGTTGATCTCCCTAATTTGCCAGAATATCTCTATTAGCCTGGTAGCCGGATCTGTTTGTGCTTTAGCCAACTCCTCTGTTGCTTATTGTCAGGCCAGTAGACAGAGGTGTCTGTTCTCCAGTATTTTTTTAACCTCTTGACAAGATAATTCATAAGTGAACAGTCATCAACAGATTGTGCCTGACGATTTTTCCTGTTGTGAGGGTCTTGCTAATGATATAAGACGGCACAACGCTACACAGCCAAAATTTGTGGATTATGCTATTTCAGCCACACCCGTTGCTGACAGGTGTATCAAATTGAGCACACAGCCATGCAATCTCCATAGACATACATTGACAGTCGAATGGCCTTACTGAGGAGCTCACCTTTGCAACATGTCAGTTTGTCAATTTTCTGCCCTGCTAGAGCTGCCCTAGTCAACTGTAAGTGCTGTTATTGTGAAGTGGAAACAGAACGGGATCACCTAGCGCGTAAAAATTGTCTGTCCTCGGTTGCAACACTCACTACCGAGTCCCAAACTGCCTGTGGAAGTAACGTGAGCACAAGAACTGTTCGTCTGGATGAGAGAACTCAAAGGATTACTTTAAGGGGATTGTCTGTCTGTTCTTTTGCATTGGAGTTGGCCCTATAGAGACAATTACTTGAACTACAAGAAGTCATGAAGAGAACTGCGTTGGATGGTCATTTTTTTTCTCTAAACTTATACCCCTAATTATACTGCCTCGATCCATCCTAGGAAATTAAATGTAATTTTCCCTCTGTGTCTGTCTTTCCCCCCATCTTAGATTACAGAATGTCCTGTCCAACAAAGTGCCCTGAGGAGATTTACAAAGTCATGCAGAAGTGCTGGGAGTACAAACCTGAAAATCGGCCAAAGTTTGCCGACCTTCAGAAAGAACTGGCCTCGATCAAGAAGAAATAGCAACTTGTTAGGGGAAGGTGGACCAGGTCATGACCCCCTTACAACCTGAGAGAAACACCACAGAACGTTACAGCCTTGATGCTACTTGTCGTGATTGTACTCACGGTGTATACTTTGTCACAAAATCACTGTGTTATTTGCCTAGGCAACTGTTTTGAGCCATTATCAAGGAGAGAGATCTCTGCTTAGCTTGGATCATTGTCAAAATATGACAGTATTATTATTTTTTAAACCTGGTGTTCCTTTATTTCTGTTCCTTTCTCTTACTGAACCTCTGCAACTAAAGGTGTTTTGAGACATAACCACACAAACATGTGTACAATAGATACAATTCATCATGCTCCATTGCACGCATGACTTCTGTCGTTTTGCTATTGGTCATCACTCGGGCATAGTCACGATAATGAGAAATGTCACAATTTCTAGTTTTTTTTAGGGCCCTGAGTTTGGTCCTGTTAAGGTTAGATGAGTAATATGACTTGAAAATGCCAAGGAGTCTGGCACTCCGTAGAGACAGATGGGGTTTGAGAACCAGGACGTACCTGTTTTTGTCCCGGGCTCGACTTTTCCACATTCAGCAAGAAATATTTTCTTCTTCCTCTAAAGTCTTATTGTGATGTGACACTTTGATTTGAGATCTGTCAATCATTTCTGTCCAAAGATTTCCTAAAGTATTCTCTTCATGCCCGCTATTTAATGTAGAAACACTTTGAGTTTAACATACAAGGATAAGTGCAATTTGTGACACCCTTTTCCTATAATTGTTTGGGCTTTGTGATGTAGAAATATTGCAGTAAGGCCATTTATTTAGAATTCATATAATTTTACTTATAATTCTTAAATGTTTCAGACCCTCCAGAATGCTGACTATTTTCTACATTTTAGTCTCTGTTACAAGCTCAATACTCATAATTTGACAATTAGAATGTACCATAACTGTACTATCTGACTTGAAATGTGAATTTAGCATTTTCTGTCAAAAACAGTCCGCTTTTACATAGCTACCAGAGTTTTAAGGAGCTCCATTTTTCATGCATTCATTTTTGTGGTATTTTTTTACTTCAATTTTTTTTAAATAAAACTACTGTTCTAAATTGTTGATAGACAATTGAACAGTGATTAGCAATGAACAGTGAACTTGTTTTCATTAAGTATACTTAGGGCCAGGAGTTGTATCTGACCATGCGACATGACCAAGAGAGAACTCTGGGGCCTAGTCTATACCTATGGTCTACAGTTTTCCTGGCAAGGTAATTCTCCGTTCCCTAATATAGTATATTCGCTATTCCAGCCACTCCTGTATGATGTCATTTCTCTGAGGGTGCCATGTTGTTTCTATGTCAACCAAGCTCCTTGCCATTTGTGCTGACAGCCCAAGCGTGTCTTCAAAAGCATCTTCTGTGAAGTAACACGTCACATCCATCCATCAGTTTCACTCCTATTAGAATGATGGAACTCTTGTCTTTCAAAAAACATTCCCCCTGTATTTTGTAAATACTTGTAGATGCTATAACTTTTATTTTTTGCAAATGTAGGTCACGTTTTGTGTGTATCTCTATTGGAAGTGTTTCTTCCAATGATGTATTCGATAAAGAAAACATTGTCTGTTTTGCTTCTGAATCTGCATGGATTGTTTGTACATTTTTAGTATATGTATAAAAGATTTTTGGAAAAATCCTCTTTCCTATCTATTATACAATGTCTCCTGCTCATCTATCCTGTATCCTCATCTTACTGTGTCACAAATTACACCCTATATAGTGCACTAATATGCCAAAGGTAGTGCACTAATATGGCGAATAGGGTGTCATTTGAGACAGACTTTGGTTCATTGACAGGAGTAACAGTTTTTTTCTTAATTTCTCCAGTCAAATTACCTCCTGATATTTAAAATGTTTTGTATTCCAGACAACCTAGCAAGAGAAAGGTGTAGAATGAATAGGCGAAGGGAGCTTACATCTTAACTACTGGTTGATGAGCACAAGATATTTCTGTTTAACACTTTTTTCAGTAACTCTTATTTATTTGAGACACTTAAATAGTATCATGAGTATTTTATATTAATTTGTCTCCTGTTAGTGTATTAAAATATTTGCCAGTATTTTCTTTTTATAGAATTTGTTCTATAGTTTAAAAAAATATATATTTGTATTCTTCTCATGCAAAGTGACCAAGTCTAGATTTCTCCATGAGTAGTTGAAAAATAATGCTCTACATTACTGGCCAATATATGATACAGACCATTATTACACTTGTGTTGAATGGAATTGTCTTTCAGTTTGTCACTCATTTGTTTTTGAGTGAAAGTGTATTTAAGCTTCACAATTCAATGTGAAAGTATTGTGCTGCATTAACATTAGCATTCTGGTATGTACTCCAAGGCCAGCTTCACAGCATTTCAAGGTGCAGTCGCTTCAAAGTATTCAGACCCCTTGACTTTTGACATTGTATAATGGGTTAAATAAATCTCAGCAATCTACACACAATAACCCATATTAACAAAGTGAAAACAGGTTTTTACATTTTTCTTGCCAATTATAAACATTATTACATAAGTATTCAGATCCTTTGTTATGAGACTTGAAATTGAGCTCAGGTGCATCCTGTTTCCATTGATGATCCTTGATTACTCTACAACTTGGGGTCCACCTGTGGTCAATTCAATTGATTGGACATGACTTGGAAAGGCACACAACCGTATATAAGATCCCACAGTTGACAGAGCAAAAACCAAGCCATGAAGTCGAAGGAGTTGTCCGTAGAGCGCAGAGACAGGATTGTGTTGAGGCACAGAACTGGGGAAGAGTACCAAAATATAACTGCAGCATTAAAGGTTCCCAAGAACACAGTGGCCTCCATCATTCTTAAATGGGAGAAGTAAGTCAGGATCGAGGGAAAGGTGAACGGAGCGATCCTTGATGAAAACATGCTCCAGAGTGCTCAGTAACTCAGACTGGGCCTTCCAACAGAACAACGACCCTAAGCACATAGCCAAGACAACGCAGGAGTGGCTTCAGAACAAGTCTCTGAATGTTCTTGAGTGGCCCAGCCAGAGCCCGGACTTGAACCTGATCAAACATCTCTCCTGAAAATAGCTGTGCAGCAATGCTCCCCATCCAACCTGACAGAGCTTGAGAAAAAAATGGGAGATACTCCCCAAATACAGGTGTGCCAAGCTTGTCGCGACACTCACGGCTGTAGTCGCTCCTAAAGGTGCTTCAACAAAGTACTGAACACTTATGTAAAGTTTAGAAATTACCAAATATTTCTAAAAACCTGTTTTTGCCTTGGCATTATGGGGTATTGTGTGTAGATTGATGAAAAGTCAAGAGGTCTGAATACTTTCCAAATGCACTGTATGTGCATTACTGAGCTCTTTTCCTAAAGCATATTGTTATTTGATGTGTGTGTCAGACTAATTTAAAGAGCTGGGATATTTATTGCCACAACAGACCTTATTTTGATTGCACTTTTGGCCATGTTAAAAAGACACAGACACAATAGTACTGTGGTGTTTAGCCCAACATGCTTCCCTATGAATAAAGACCATATCTAAAGTAACAAGTGAACAATGCACTGGATTTGAATGAGTATCACATTGTTATAGTTAGCCCATACTATGTCATAAGAATTACTGTAGCTAGTGTGGTTGTAATTGAAAAATGTCCTTGAATGTGTTTGCTACCTGTATGTCCCTTGTTAGATTTAGCTTTCACAATCATGTCCTGTCATTGTTTATACTTTGTACTTGCAATAAAAAAAAAAAACATTATTGGCTCTTTGAATTCAACAGGTCACGTTATTTAGGAAGGTGGAGAAATTAATATACACCATTATCTTTGAAATCCTTATTCGATGATCCGCTTACATTGTGAGAAATAAAGGTGGTGTGCTAAATCTCTTGTGGAAACAACTATCTGAATGGCTTCTACAGTGGATGTATACAAACTCTTCGTAAGGAAGTTATTGGTTTTGATAGTTCAAGACTTACCCACACTACAGCCTTTATTGAACATGGGAACCAACATGATTTTGAAGTTAGTACAATGTGAGGGACATAAGCAATGCTTTCATCTGTATTAAAAAAAATGTGCAAGTAAAATCTTAAATGCATTAACGAAAATCTAAGGATAAACAAAGATTGCAATTTCCTAATTTTATATCCTTCATTAAAACATACATTCGTAACAAAGACTTGACATTATACAGATAATATTTTCTCAGAAAATAAGCCTGAACTGTCTCTCAGACATAGATCTTGAACTTGTTTACATGTGCAGAACTAATTCAATCTCATTCATAGAGTTACATTGCAGAGAGCGACAATGAAAGAAAAAGTAATAAGAATTATTTTTCATTGAAGCGTTACAGGCATCTTTTCTGGCTGTTGATTGGTAACCAGCGGATTCACCGCATTCCGGCTGCGCTGTGATTGGACGGTGGAATGTCCTGATCCGACACAAACGAGGTGTTAGCAGTGGTCTCCATGACAACAGGCGACAGTATGTGACGACAGACAGGGCAAGTCCCAGACTAGAGAGAAAAGATACCATAACAGTCAGTATAAACATTTCCATATCATCACTCAAAATACATTGACACAGACCAGGAGCTAGACTGAATATAGGCTGATGCCACCACCCTCATCACTTAAATTACATGATTATGTGCAGTACAGGCCATGTACATAAAGGCTTTAGGAAGGAGAGTCTGAATGAGCTTCACAATAAGTTATTCTCCACACACAGAGGCCCTCAGTCAGTCACACATACCTTTTGGAGCCAGAGAGTCACGCAGATCTTGTGGAACATGTGGTGGCACGGCAGCTGGGTTGCAATCTCGTCTTTGACGTACTCACCACAGCAGATGGCACAGCAATGTTCCTGACCTAGAGAGAGAAAGGAAAAAGGCGAGAGAGAGAAAGACAAGGATAAAGAGAGGCGCACAAGAAGAACTAATCATAAGTGTCCGAGAGTGGCGTTGGGCCATTTGTCACTACATGTTCTGCAGCCCCGGCCTCATCCACTCTGTTCTGTATTCACAGCCCCACACGTTTACATTCCATCAGGCTCCATTCACTCGATCCACAAGCACACAGATGGAACCGCTCGCTCCGACACGGCATGACAAATGGCGGCCATCTCGACACCTGCTTACCGCAATTTATTCCCGGGGACACACGGCGTGTCAAACTTGACGAGACACCGGACACATTTACATTATGTGCCCATCATTCATACAATGCATTGCGTTACGCACGGCGAGTTATTTCTTATCGTGACACCACATCGCCTTTCTTAAATCAACATTGGATCAGTAACAGCAGAATATTTCCATATGGAATGCATCGATGTGTTGAGACAAACAGCCTGCAGATGTCTTTATGATCAATTTCATGCAGACTAATGAGCACAGTGCTCTGAGTCTATATATTAGCAGCTGGTTTCCTTCAGTGTCAGTCTGGACTGGATTGCCGGTCCAGCCGGCTAATAGTAAGAATTAGTGCAAGACTGAGGGTGGGGATTTACAGAGTGGACAGTCCCACTAATTATATGTCTTTTGATCCTGATACAAAAGGCACTCCATGTTGGTATTAACCCCTGCATTGGCTAGGCCATTTACACTAGCTAGCACATGTCAACATTAAAATAACTAATCTTACTCCTTCCACCACTGGAAATATGGGTTTGCTTGATCTTTTTCAAAGAGCATTGTGAATTATGACATTGATGGAATCCTTGAAGGTATTGCACATTTAGCAGTATTTCACCTCTTACACCCAGAATGAAGGAGTCTCTTGTTGCCAACGCTAAAATGGGAAATTGCACACAGCCAATTCAAAGGAAGCAGAGGGAAGGGCTAGTCTGTTTGGTCCTACCACTGTGGTCTTCTAGCAATGTGAACTTACCAGTGGGGTCCTCCAATATGGTGATCTGAGGCAGACACTCTATAATCTGTTCTGTAGCCGGAGGGTGGGCCTGCTCCACATCAATGGCCAGGGACTCCAGGTGGGCTAGAGCTGCCTGTGAACCACAACAACATCAGGTGCCAACGTCCCTATGTATTTACATGGATGCGTACAATGTAATTAAAGTGTAGGTAGGTAAACATTGTTAAGAATGGGTACAAGACAGCAACAAGTTATTAGTAGTATGTACGGGATATGCATGGTATACATCGTCCAACGAAATGCTCACTTGCAGGTTCCTTCTGGACAATGCAACAACAATAAGCAAAATAAAATATATTCTAGGATAAGTATTATACAGGAAGGCACAATTTATAGTACAATATTTACACAAGCAATATAATACGTCTGGTAGCAGCAGTTGTGATGTGTGCGAAGGTGGGGAGAATCAGAGCAGGTGGTCAGTCCAGTTCATGTGTTCAGCAGTTACATGGCTTATAGATAGAAACAGTTTTTGAGCCCATTGGTATCAGGCCTCATGCTCCGATCCCGTCTGCCCGACGGTAAAGGAGTGAACAAGCTCATGGCTGGGATGGAGCAATTCCTGTACCAAGCAATGATGCGACCGGTCAGGATGCTCTCGATGGTGCAGCGGTAGTATTTGGAAAGGACCGCCTTAGGAAGTAGAGACACTGTTGTTGGTCCATGACAAGTCCTTGTGATGTGGACGCTGAGGAATTTAAAACTTGTATCTCTCTACTACAGTCCCATTGATGTGGATTGGGCAATGTTCCCTCTGTTTCCTTAAGTCAACAATAAATTATTTGGTTTTGCTGACGTTGAGGGAGAGGTTGTTCTCATGACTCCACAATGCCAGTTCACTTACCACCTCCCTATAGGCTGACTCATCGTTGTTGGTTATCAGGCCTACAACCGTGGTGTCGTCAGCAAGCGTGATAGAGTTGGTGAGGGGCAAAGTTCATGCAGTCATGGGGTAAACGGAGTGCAGCAGAGGGCTGAGGAGGAGTTGTTGCCAATTCTCACAGCCTGTGATCTGTCCATCAGGAAGTCCAGGATCCAGTTGCAAAGGGTAGTGTCGAGACCCAGGGCTCTGAGTTTGGTGTCGAGCTTGGAGGGAACAATAGTGTTGAATGCTGAACTATTGTCAATAAAACAGCACTCATGTAGTTGTTCCTTTCCTCCAGAATGTGTTACTGCCATCTTCTGTGGATCTGTAGGAAAATTGGAGTGGGTCCAGTGTGCCTGGCATGCTGGCTTTGATGTGGGCCATGACCAGCCTCTTGAAGCACTTCATGATGACAGAGGTTAGCGTGACGAGTGTTTTTCTTTGGCACTGGGACGATGGTCTCCTTAAAGCAGGTGGACACTACAGCCTAGGCCAGGGACAGTTTGAAGATGTCCGAAAAGACGCCCGCCAGCTGGTCAGCACACACTCAGAAGATGCAGCCAAAGATGCCTGAGCCGGCGGCTGTGATTCTTCACACTTGAGTTTCTCACGTCAGTCTCTGAGAGTAGAAGCACCTTGTCACCCAGAGCAGCGAGAATCTTCCTGGATGGCTCTGTATTGTCTGCCTCGAAGCAAGCATATAGAATGTGTTAAGTGCATTGGGGAGGGAGGTGTCAGTGGGTACCGCACAGCTGGATTTACCTTTGTAGTCTTTGATAGTCTGTAGTCCTTGCCACATGCGATGTGAGTGATTGGACGTACATCAATTCAAGATCGAGTCTGTCTTTTTGCCTTCCTAAGTCGGAGTTCGTTCTGCTGACATTGAATGCTGCAGTACAGGCTCTCAGCATTGTACAGATACCTCCGTTCATCCAGGGTTTTTGGTTTGAGTATGTTCGGATTGTTAGTGTGGGTACATCATCAACACACTTCCTAATAAAGCCTATGACTGACAATGTGTATTCCTCAATGTTGATGGATGAGTCCTGGGTTGACGAATCTTTGAACATATTCCATTCAGTATTCTCTAAACAATCCTGCAGCATTGAGTCTGCCTCCTCTGTCCAGCACCTCACTATTATGTGTTGGTGGCTCCCTCGAGTTGCTGCTTGTAGGCAGGGAGTAGGAACCGAGAGACGTGATCTGATTGGCCGAAGTGGGGCGGTGGAAGGCTTTGTACGCATCGTGGATGTTTGTGTATACATGGTCAAGCACAGCGGATCCTTTTGTGGGGAAGGATACAGGTTGGTAATATTTTGGGAAAATTTGCTTTAGGCGGGCTAGGTTCAAGTCACCCAAGTCTTGCTGGTTAATGATCTTGTACAGTTCGCTGAGTGCCACCTTGGTGTTTGCTTGTGGCGATATGTACACAGCTGTGATACCACACGTGAATTTCCTCTGCATATAGTGGGAGGGGGCGGTAGTTTAGCATCATAAACTCCAGGTCAGATGAGCAGGAGCTCAATGTGTCAACATAGGATGGCACAATCTTGAAAAGCACACTTGAAGCAAAAAACGTTTAGAGATGGAATGGTGAACAAATATGATCCTAAGACCTTTCTGTCTGCACTTATGTGTCATGTGGACTTGATTAGAGTGACTCGTGTCATAGTAAGAGTCTAGGGTTTTAGCCTTACCTCCATAGCTTGGGCCAGACGCTCTTCAAGAGCCATGTATGTGAGGAGCTGAGGATCCACATAGGAGATAGCCTGGGCCATCCCAAAGCCCTCTCCAAAGTCATCTAGCAACCTAAGATGAAGCAAAAAAAGTATTATTTTTCAGATAACGTTATTCCTGGTCAGGAAACCTCCTGGCCCTGCATACATCTACCACGTTGCAAATGTCAACTCATCAAAGTACATTACAGGAGTAAAACGTCAAACATTATACACACCTCCAGAAAATGATCACAACATCACAATAGAAATCTATCCATCCATCCGTCTCTCACAATTTGGAGTTAAAACTCCAAATTGTTCCCCACCTCCACTCAGCGTCCAGGTCCTCGCTCAAGCTGGAGTCATCCTCCAGGTTATTGTTCCCATCCAGGATGAAGAGGCCTGGGTGGACAAAGTGACTCATGCCATCTGGGTCTTCGTCACTACTGCTGCCCGTCTCCTCGTTGTACATCAACCACGGTATCTCTCCCTCCTCCAGAGGGGTCGGCTCCCTGCACAGCGCACGCACACACACACACACACACGGGTTGATTTCATTGGGCACCAGACTGAAGAAAACTGACAAACAGGGAGAGACTTGTCCAATAAGAAACAATCATTTCCATTTTGTGCCCTAAATGGACATGACCAACTTTTCATCTTGCAAATGAGAATCAAAAATAGTATGCACTGGAAATGTAGGCTATGCAGACAGGTATTTATTTCTGTGTATTGTTAGATATTACTGCACTCCTGGAGTTAAGAACAAGCATTTCGCTACACCCGCAATAACATCTCCTAAATATGTATGCGACCAATAACATTTGATCAAATGATATATATGTACATTAGTTGGCATATCTTAGCTAGTTAATCATCAAATCATTATCCATGGAAATGATTCAGCCTACCTCAACTGATTTAATTTATTAATGTAAGACCTTGCTTGGAGACTGTGCTGCTGTGCCACTTAATCGTTATTCCAGCCCACACCTTGGTTCCACATCACAGCATTAACACATGGAGGTGTCTGAGGATTGGCTGTGCTTACCAATGACATTATACACTATAGAATATATAGTATACATTAGATATACATAGTTAAATGCACTGGTCCCCCAGTCCCAATTTCAATACTTCCTCATTTAACTACTCATATCTGCATTACTCTAGATTAGTACATGCATTTAGGCCACTCCCAAGCCATTGATAGCATTTATCATAAGTGACCGTATAACGCTGTATTATGTTGCAGTTATCAGGAGTGACCCGTATTTTGCTGCTTACTCAGGGGGCAGGCTGAGCTCGGGGACGTCCTCAAGACCGCTGCTGTGCAGTTCGTCCAGGCCGGGCAGCGTCACCCAGCTCTCCTGACTGGAGCCACGCTCCTTCTCCAGGCCAGAGTCCGACGTCCACAAGGCTGACCACTCCCCCTCGCTGCACTCCGAGCTACAGACACACAACACACACATGCGTCAGTCCACCTAGTAAGCACCCCCACCTAATCTGCTTAGCAGAGAGGTCTCAGCAGTAAAAACACAAGCGCTTCACTAGCAACCTCCGCTTCCTCAACCCTCAGTTGACACTATCAGGACAACAGACAGCTTCGTGTTCACACTTTCACAGAAAGGCAACAATAGGATTGTGAGTTGCAAAGTCAATGATCATCAGAGACCTAGAAAATGCCTTGTCTAACATTTATGTATAATTCCAAATGCAGATAAACTATAGTGGAATGTTAAACTGATATTTTCCTATCACAGAAATCCGACACTTATGATTAGATCACACTGACCATTACATATACACACACATATATATATATGGTCAGTGGGATATATATATTATATATATTATACACACACACACACACACACACACATACATATATACGCACACATACATACACTAATATATACACACACGGTCTTGTACAATTTTATTACAATCTAAGAGCAATAAAAGGGTGATATGTAAAAATGACAATATAAAGGTATATTAAACCTTTCCTCAGCCTTCATGAAAGGAACACCCGTCTCATTGAAGTCCTCCAGCTCTTCCCAGATGTCCTTTTCATCATCAGAAATACATCTGCTACAAGCTTCTCCATATTCACCCCTCCTCTCGATAGGGCTAAGCCCATATGAATCAGTCGGAGGGTAATCAAAGAGAAACTCCTGGTTTGGCCTTTCCGTTTGTGTCAGGAAGAATGGTGGTGCGGACACACACTTGGTCTTGCTGGCCTGTTTGGCTGAGCCACAGTGTGCCTCCTCGCCATGAGAACTCTTCCACTTCTCCAGGTGTGTTTCACTAGTCTGCTTACGAATTTTGGGCCTAACCACCATCTCTGACTGGGTCCCCCTCTGGTCGTCGTTCCCCAGCTCAGCAGGACCTTTGGGGCCAACAGTTGCTAGGTCCTCTGGTGTTCGGAACTCAGTGCTGATTTCCAGGTGATCTGTTCTGTTGTGTTCTGATATATTCCACTCAGGAGGGATTTCTTCTGTGTTAGAATCTGATCTAGGATCTGTTCTAGAATCTTTCACTGACTCAGTGTCTCTGAGGGAACAGTCTGTCGTCCCTTCACTAGATTGTGTGTACAAATACGAGTGCAAACCGCTGAGATAGTCAAACTCTTTACCCAGCTCGAAGATCATGTCATCCAGTCTTTTCTGGAGACCGTGAGACGCGTCGGAACCTTGTCCCCCCTCCTCCTCGCCGCCACTACTGTCCGGCTCGTAAGCATCAATATTTACAATGCTCAATATGCTGGAATTAGAAGGGTTGCTGTCCTCGTCCTCGGGGATAGGCCATGCACTAGCTTCTGCACTTTTCTTCGAGCCACCATTTTGGTCCTGGTCTGAGGCTACAGGTTGGTCACTCTTTTTGTAGTGGATGGAGTGGGCTTTCGATGACTGCCTAGAAGTTGACTGTTTCTTGTGGGGAGGATCTTTGCCAGATTTGATTTTCACCTCTGGGTGAACCGAATTCGATGAGACAGGAAAGATGGCGTGAAGCATCGAGGAGATGTTTCCTTTTGAAGCTAGAAATGAGAAAGGCATTTAGTTACAGCTAAAACATCTACTATTACCATGACTTGCCAATACACAACTATTATACTTGCTAAATACTGACATAGCATGCAGCAGCTCCAGCCAGCCACCATTTATGGAGCAGATTGGGGTTTATAGGCTTAGCTGCTCACACTGAATTCCATGTCACAGGATAAATGGATCCAAACCTGCCCCGGTGCAGTGGGTGCAGCACTTACTCACATGCTGCTGCTCACTACAGGAGTTGCTTAGTGGTCTGCCATGATGTCAAAAAAATAATAAACATAACTTCAATTGATTTGTTGACCTTGATATCATGTAGAAATATAGGCCTGACTCAAATAGCCTACAAGCTTGTTCCTCAGCTATTCAATATACTGCAAATGGGACTTAGTCGTATTTATCTATTGCACCGTGAACGTACATATGGAATGCGCTCTACGGACACCGTCCATTTCCGTATCGGGCCAATCCTCCACGCTGGATGGGTTCCTGTGCTTGGCAGAGGTTGGACGGAAGCTAACGTATGCATGCCTCCTGCCGTATCGCCTTCCTGTGATTGTCTGATGTCCACCAGGTGGTTTGGGCCAGGCTGGTTTGCCAGCTTCCTGACCCATCACTACAGAGAGAAAATAACAACATTGCAACTTTTAATTTGGCGCATTGTGTTTCAAAGAGTGACTGATGGTCTACTTTCAGGTTCGATTAAACCTACTGGTTGATTCGATGCCAGCAAAGCCAAAAATATTTTTGGTACCTCCGATTATTCTGGCAATTCTCACGTAGAAACTTAATTGAAAGGATGAATGTTAAACATGCTTTCTACATTTGCATTGCAAACATATTTTTTTTAGATCCTGATGAACGTGACTTCAGCCCTAGAGTACAGTCGCTAAGTATTAACAACCCTTCCCTTTTATCACATTGTTATGTTACAGCCTTATTCAAAAAAATGTATCCCTCCTTCAATCTTCACACAATACCCCATAATGACAAAGTGAAAATAAACAGAAATACCTTATTTCAGACCCTTTGCTATGAGAATCGAAATTGAGCTCAGGTGCATCCTGTTTCCATTGATCATCCCTGAGATGTTTCTACAACTGATTGGAGTCCACCTGTGGTAAATTTAATTGATTGGACATGATTTGGAAAGGCACACACCTGTCTATATAAAAGGTCCCACAGTTGACAGTACATGTCATAGCAAAAACCAAGCCATGAGGTCAAAGGAATTGTCCGTAGAGCTCCAAGACAGGAGGCACAGATCTGGGGAAGGGTACAAAAACATTTCTGCAGCATTGAAGGTTCCCAAGAACACAGTGGCCTCCATCATTCTTAAATGGAAGAAGTTTGGAACCACCAACACTCTTCCTAGTGCTGGCCACCTGGCCAAACTGAGTAACCGGGGGAGAAGGGCCTTGGTCAAGGAAGTGACCAGGTGCCCAATTGTCACTCTGACAGTAGTGATGCACCGATAACATTCTTGGCCGATACCGATATTTTCCTTGCCAAAAAACCTGATACCGATATTTACATTTTTTGTGTCCTTTTAAGCACTCTAGTAGTTAAATAGTTAAGACACACACGGACACAGAGGTCTAAGGCACTGCATCTCAGTGCAAGAGGCTTCACTACAGTCCCTGGTTCGAATCCAGTCTGTATCACATCCGGCCGTGATTGGGAGTCCTATAGGGCGGCGGCGGCGCACAATTGGCCCAGTGTTGTCTGGGTTTGACCAGGGTAGGCCGTCATTGTAAATAAAAAAAATGGTTCTTAACGGACTTCCCTAGTTAAATAAACGGTTACACACACACACACAGAGAGAGAGAGAGATCAAAAAGTTGTTGGCATTCACGTATGTCCCCATTACCAGTAAAACATAATCAAAACCTATTTCTTTCACTTGCTGTGCTGTTTCATTGTTCATTTGTTTCATTCTCAACCAGGATTTCATCATACATGTCAAGCAGTGATGTTTCAGCTGTCTGTCCATGGCTTCTCTTCCTCGGTGTGCACTGTCAATGCGTCCGTTTCCATCTTGTCCAGCGGTGTATGTAACATTTCACGTAAACCCTGTTTCTTGTCTGCATCGAAGTAGTGGTTCTTGTACATAGAGTCGAGCATGGTGGCGACAGAGTAAAGAGAGAATGCCACCGAACCGCTTGTTCACAGCCTGTGTCAGCAGTTTGTTGAGCAGGCGTTTCAATGACAGAGGGTATCACGTCTGCTGCAGGCTTATTTCTTGAGTCAGTTGTTCAAATGGAGCTAGCTAGTGTGTTCATGTTTCAAAGTTTCATACATGTACAGATACATCCTTGATGAAAACCTCATCCAGAGAGATCAGGACCTCAGACTGAGGCGAAGGTTCCCCTTCCAACAGGACGACACTAGGCACACAGCCAAGGCAACGCAGGAGTGGCTTCCAGACAAGTCTCTGAATGTTCTTGAGTGGCCCAGCCAGAGCCTGGACTTGAATTTGATCGAACATCTCTGGAGAGACCTGAAAATAGCTGTGCAGCGACACTCCCCATCCAACCTGACAGAGCTTGAGAGGATCTGCAGAGAAGAATGGGAGAAACTCCCCAAATACAGGTGTGCCAAACTGATAGCGTCATACCCAAGAAGACTCAAGGCTGTAATCGCTGCCAAAGGTGCTTCAACAAATTACTGAGTAAAGGGTCTGAATACTTATGTAAATGTGATCTCAGTAAAAAAAAAAAAGTACACATTTACAAAAATGTCTAAAAACCTGTGTTTTGCTTTGTCATTATAGGGTAGTGTTTGTACATTGATGAGGAGGAAAAACAACGTAATCCATTTTAGAGCAAGGCTGTAACATTACAAAACATTGAAAAAGTCAAGAGGTCTGAATACTTTCCGAATGCAATGTATACCCTATGATCTGTGAACTGTACATGATGCAGACATCTTGGTTCATAATATTTATAGTGTGCTCTAACATATGAAGTATGTCTAAATTCTGAAATAGAATTTCACATGAAATGTATTCATTCAACATAAAAAATATGAATGTTAATATCCAGGTTGTATCACAACCGGCAGCAATTGGGAGTCCCTTAGGGCGGTGCACAATTGGCCCAGCATCAGAGTTTGGCCGGTGTAGTCAGTCATTGTAAATAAGAATTTGTTCCTAACGGACTTGCCTAGTTAAATAAAACATCTCAAAAGTATCCTTTTTGATTTTGTTCATTTGAAGACATTGTTTGGAACAATATACTCTACAAGTACATCAGATTTCCAGTGGGCTCACTACTAATTCTGAAGATTTGATACATTTTATAAGCACCACCAACACAGTGAATTGGAAAATGGATTCAAAGGGGACTCCCTTCTGCTGGTAATTTGTTGAATGTTTAATCCTAAAGGAGGGCTGTGATTGGTTAATGACCTCATTTCTATGTATAAAATGGGTCATATCATTCAAAGTGCCAGAGAGCTCACTCTGGAAATTTGACATGTTTGAATAGTATATTGTCACAAATATGTCTAACAAATAAGCTAAATCAAATGTGGTACTTTTGAGATACATATGTATTTATGTTGAATAAATAAGAAACATTCAGAATCTAGATATAGTCCATATTGTCAAAATAGACCTATTTGTCTAAAAAGAGTTTGTGTGAGAATAACTGCATTTTTTTTGTTGTTATAGCTTTGATCCAGATACAAGAAACACTGCTGCAAACCATAACATTAGTGGAGGCCTTCTTTACACTTAAAAACAGTCTGGAAAAGTTAGCAAATAAAAATTGCATTTGAATTCCATATTTCTTTATTTGTATTAGGATAATGAATTGAATATTTTTGAATATGTAATGCACAAATTGAATCATGGAATTCAGAAATTTAACTTTCATTCCATGATTTGAAACTGAATTGAATAAATATTGCATTTCATTTTAAAATTCAATCCGTTCAATATTGATATATTTGATTTCAATATGGTAGATGTTGCATTCATCGTCTGTATCAAGTTTACAACTGATAAACTTGAAATTATCAAAGTTTCATATATAAACATCTCAGATGAATTCATATTCAGTTTTAAAATGCAGCTCATAAAATGTAGATTCAAAACCAGAGACAACATCTTGGAGAACAGAGAATCAAACACTCACTGTGGTAAACAAACTTCTGGCCGTTTTTGAAGCCAATGTGGCATGTTTAATTTATTTCCTACCAATAAATTTGGCTCTAGCTATTACGACACCATTCTTGAATGCTAAGACTCTCTGGCGGATTGGCGTGCCTTATGTTCCCCTCTATGATGATCACAGGCTGAGTTAGAAGCCCCCCCCCCCCCATAAGAATATAGTTGAAATGCCCTGTCATAACAATTCTACTGATAGCCTTTCCACTCCCTATTTAATCTTGCTCTTGTGACGGTTTATTTATCCCAACCTGCTACATGAATTATCCTCAACTGCAGCGTTAATTGGCCTAACCTGATACAAAAAGTCAAATTTGACGTTAATGTGACAAGAACTAGATCCCTTCTAGCCATGACCTCTTGGTGACTGACTTAGTTCGAACCTGGTCGCCTGCATGTCACAAGACTGTAAAGGACACCAATTTAGTTGATACAATTATTTTACAAGCTAGCTTGATAGCAAGCTAATAGCAAACAAACACTTTGTTACATTTAAGCAAACTAGACAGCAATGAAACGGAATAAGCAATAGCGTAGCTAACTACATAATTATTGAAACCGGCTTGCCATTGTTGTCTAGCTAGCTTGGTTGCAAAGTTGTTTTACTGACGTCATTCGCTAGCTAGATAAATTGCACAGCACCCAAGACAAATAGCTAGTTTACGATAACAGAAGTCAATCTAGTCAGCTGGTTATGTGGCTGCTAGTTGACAGATTAATAGGGTGTATTTTCAGAAAATAAGATTCGTGTTTAGTACACGAAAAAACCCTTGGCCTAACGTTAGCAAGCTAACGGTATCGTGTTATGCTGGCTAGCTTGTCAAAAGAGCTTCTTCCTCGTCCAGTTAGCTAGCAATTTCCAAACGCCAAGGGACAAAACGGTCCACTTGTTATTAATAAAACATTACCGGTCCCAATATTGCTTGTTTCTTTTAACCTATAGCGACATCCATTATTCAAAGTGATCTCTGTATTACCTGTCCCCCAGGCTTTCTCTCCGTCCGAAACTGCGAAAAAAAAAAGTAAGCTAACGTCATCGGCAAACTTAGTGTCATATGATAGGATTTGTCCAATCAGTTGCCAAAACAGCACTGGCAATCGATAGCCTCTTAGGGATCCGCCCCCTTTTTTCAATTTTCGCCTAAAATGACATACCCAAATCTAACAGCCTGTATGTAGCTCAGGACCTAAAGCAGGGATATGCATATTCTTGATACCATTTGAAAAGGAACACTTTGAAGTTTGTGGAAATGTGAAATGAATGTAGGGTAATATAACTCATTAGATCTTGTAAAATATAATACAAAGAAAAAAACGTGCTTTTTTGCATTTTTTTGTACCATCATCTTAGAAATGCAAGAGAAAGGCCATAATGTATTTTAATTTTTTTTATTTACCTTTATTTAACCAGGTAGGCCAGTTGAGAACAAGTTTTCATTTACAACTGCAACCTGGCCAAGATAAAGCAAAGCAGTGCAACAAAAACAACAACAGAGAGTTACACATGGAATAAACAAACACACAGTCAATAACACAATAGAAAAATCTATATGCAGTGTGTGCAAATGAAGTAAGGAGGTAAGGCAATAAATAGGCCAGTAGTGGCGAAGTAATTACAATTGAGCAATTTACACTGGAGTGAAACATGTGCAGATGAGGACGTGCAAGTAGAAATACTGGTGTGCAAAATAGCATAAAAACAAAAACAAATATTATTCTAGCCCAGGCGCAATTTAGATTTTGGCCACTAGATGTAACCAGTGTACGTGCAAACTTTTAGACTGATCCAATGAACAATTGTATTTCTGTTTAACATTTTGTACCAAGACTGCCCAAATGTGCCTAATTGGTTTATTAATACATGTTCAAGTTCATAACTGTGCACTCTCCTCAAACAATAGCATGGTATTATTTCACTGTAATAGCTACTGCAAATTGGACAGTACAGGTAGATTAACAAGAATTTAAGCTTTCTACCAATATCAGATGTCCTGGGAAATATGTCCTGGGAAATGTTTTTGTTACTTACTCCCTCATGCTAATCACATTACATTATCTCAACTGTCCCGCGGGGGACCCACCGATCCTGTAGAGGGGATTTAAACCGTGCGTCTACTATAATAAGAGAGATGAGCAGGACACCTCGAGAGCACCCTTACCTGCTGATCTATAAATTACGTCTCCATAATCTAGCATGGGTAGGATGGTCATCTGAATCAGGGTTAGTTTGGCAGCTAGGGTGAAAGAGGAGTGAATATGATAGAGGAAACCTGAGCGAAGGGCAGTGTACCATCTAGCCATACTCCCAAGTACTTGTATGAGGTGACTACATCAAGCTCTAAACCCTCAGAGGCAGTAATCACACCTGTGGGGAGAGGGGCATTCTTCTTACCAAACCAAACTTTGTTTTGGAGGTGTTCAGAACAAGGTTAAGGGTAGAGAAAGCTTGTTGGACACTAAGAAAGCTTTGTTGTAGAGCATTTAACATAAAATCTGTGGAGGGGCCAGCTGAGTATACGACTGTATCATCTGCATTTAAATGGATGAGAGAGAATCCTCCTGCCCGAGCTATGTTGTTGGTGTAAATTGAGAAGAGCGTGGGGCCTAGGATTGAGCCTTGGGGTAATCCCTTGGTGACAGGCAGTGGCTGAGACAGCAGATTTTCTGACTTTATACACTGCACTCTTTGAGAAAGGTAATTAGCAAACCAGGACCAAGACCCCTCAGAGACACCAATACTCCTTAGCCAGCCCACAAGAATGGAATGGCCTACCATATGAAAAGCTTTGACCAAGTCAATAAAAAGAGGAGAACAACATTGCTTAGAATCAAGGGCAATGGTGACATCATTGAGGACCTTTAAGGTTGAAGTGACACATCCATAGCCTGAGCGGAATCCAGATTTAATAACAAAGAGAATACTATAGACATCAAGAAAGCCAGTCAGTTGATTACTGACTAGTTTTTCCAACACTTTTGAAAAACAGGGCCTATAACAGTTAGGATCAGCTTGATCTCCCCCTTTAAATAAAGGACGAACCGTAGCTGCCTTAAAAAGGTCGGAGTTTGGCTTGGCGATGATAGGGGCAGCAACCTTAAAGAAGAAAGGGTCTAAACCATCTGACCCAGATGTTTTTTGGGGGGTCAAGTTTCAGGAGCTCCTTCAGCACCTCGGACTCAGTGACTGCCTGTAGGGAGAAACTTTGTAGCGGGGAAGGGTAAAAATAGGGAGAAGCATCGGGGATAGTCACATTAGAAGCACGGTGGCTAGGAAGCAATGCAGGTGTAGAAGCACGGTGGCTAGGAAAAACTCCCTAGAAAGGCCAAAACCTAGGAAGAAACCTAGAGAGGAACCAGGCTATGAGGGGTGGCCAGTCCTCTTCTGGCTGTGCCAGGTGGAGATTATAACAGAACATGGCCAAGATGTTCAAATGTTCATAAATGACCAGCATGGTCAAATAATAATAATCACAGTAGTTGTCGAGGGTGCAACAAGTCAGCACCTCAGGAGTAAATGTCAGTTGGCTTTTCATAGCCGATCATTAAGAGTATCTCTACCGCTCCTGCTGTCTCTAGAGAGTTGAAAACAGCAGGTCTGGGACAGGTAGCACGTCCGGTGAGCTGGTCAGGGTTCCATAGCCGCAGGCAGAACAGTTGAAACTGGAGCAGCAGCACGGCCAGGTGGACTGGCGACAGCAAGGAGTCATCATGCCAGGTAGTCCTGAGGCATGGTCCAAGGGCTCAGGTCCTCCGAGAGAGAGAAAGAAAGAGAGAATTAGAGAGAGCATACTTAAATTCACACAGGACACCGGATAAGACAGGAGAAGTACTCCAGATATAACAGACTGTTCCTAGCCCCCCGACACATAACCTACTGGAGGCTGAGACAGGAGGGGCCAGGAAACACTGTGGCCCCATCCGATGATACCCCCAGACAGGGCCAAACAGGCAGGATATAACCCCACCCACTTTGCCAAAGCACAGTGCCCACACCACTAGAGGGATATCTTCAACCACCAACTTACCATCCTGAGACAAAGCCGAGTATAGCCCACAAAGATCTCCACCACGGCACAACCCAGGGGGGGCGCCAACCCAGACAGGAAGATCACGTCAGTGACTCAACACACTCAAGTGACGCACCCCTCCTAGGGACGGCATGGAAGAGCACCAGTAAGCCAGTGACTCAGCCCCTGTAATAGGGTTAGAGGCAGAGAATCCCAGTGGAGAGAGGTGAAACGGCCAGGCAGAGACAGCAAGGGTGGTTCGTTGCTCCAGAGCCTTTCCGTTCACCTTCACACTCCTGGGCCAGACTACACTCAATCATATGACCTACTGAAAAGATGAGTCTTCAGTAAAGACTTAAAGGTTGAGACCGAGTCTGCGTCTCTCACATGGGTAGGCAGACCATTCCATAAAAATGGAGCTCTATAGGAGAAAGCCCTGCCTCCAGCTGTTTGCTTAGAAATTCTAGGGACAATTAGGAGGCCTGCATCTTGTGACCATAGTGTACGTGTAGGTACAGTATGTACGGCAGGACCAAATCGGAAAGATAGGTAGGAGCAAGCCCATGTAATGCTTTGTAGGTTAGCAGTAAGACCTTGAAATCATCCCTTTCCTCAACAGGAAGCCAGTGTAGGGAGGCTAGCACTGGAGTAATATTATCAAATTTTTGGGTTCTAGTCAGGATTCTAGCAGCCGTATTTAGCACTAACTGAAGTTTATCTAGTGCTTTATCCGGGTAGACGTGGGTGAACAGGGAGTACAGGAGGAGACTAAGCACACACCCTTAAGGGGTAGGTGTTGCCCACCCTTACCACCTGGAAGTTCAAGATCCAGTAGCAGAGGGAGGTGTTTAGTCCCAGGGTTCTTAGTATAGTGATGCTCTTGGGGGCACTATGGTCTTGAACGATGAGCTGTAGTCAATGAACAGCATCCCCACCTAGGTGTTCCTACCATCTTTACTTCCACGCATGCAAAGCGCTAACTCACCCTCCATTTGGCAAATCTAAATCAGAATTATATCCCCCTGATTCATTGTTACAAGCAAAAACTCAAAAAGTAAGTACCAATACGAATTTGGTCCGATGAAGCAGATGCTAAGCTACAGGACTGTTTTGTTAGCACAAACTGGAATATGTTCGGAGATTCATCCGATACCATTGAGGAGTTTACCACATTAGTCACGGTGTCACGGCTTTCTTCCTGGGAAGGAGAGGACCAAACCGCAGCGTGGTGTGAATGCATAATTTAATTGATGACGATAAAAAAAAAAACACGAAGTAAACTGTACAAAACCAAATACACAAATAACGACCGTGAAGCTATCCTAAGAACTGTGCTGACACAAGCAACTAACATAGACAATCACCCACAAACAAACAGTGAAACCCAGGCTACCTATGTATGATTCTCAATCAGAGACAACTAATGACACCTGCCTCTGATTGAGAACCATACTAGGCTGAAACATAGAAATCCCCAAAATCATAGAAAAACAAACGTAGACTGCCCACCCCAACTCACGCCCTGACCATACTAAAGAATGACAAAACAAAGGAAATAAAGGTCAGAACGTGACAGTACCACCCCCCCAAAGGTGCGGACTCCGGCCGCAAAACCTTAACCTATAGGGGAGGGTCTGGGTGGGCGTCTGTCCGCGGTGGCGGCTCTGGCGCGGGACGTGGACCCCACTTCACCACAGTCTTTCTCCGCCTCATTGTCCGCCTCCGTGGCCTCCTAAACACGGCGACCCTTCTAAATGGCCCCACTGGACTGAGGGGCAGCTCGGGACTGGCTGACGACTCTGGCAGATCCTGGCTGACTGATGGCTCTGGCAGATCCTGGCTGACTGGCGGCTCTGGCAGATCCTGGCTGACTGGCGGCTCTGGCAGATCCTGGCTGACTGGCGGCTCTGGCAGATCCTGGCTGACTGGCGGCTCTGGCAGATCCTGGCTGACTGGCGGCTCTGGCAGATCCTGGCTGACTGGCGGCTCTGGCAGCTCATGACAGAGAGGCAGCTCAGGCGGCGCTGGGCAGACGGCCAGCTCAGACGGTGCTGGGCAGACTGGAGACTCTGGCAGCGCTGGAGAGGAGGAAGGCTCTGGCAGCGCTGGACAGAGGAACTCTGGCGCCTCTGGACTGAGGGGATCTGGTGCCTCTGGACTGAGGGGCGGAAGCTCTGGCAGTGCCGGACAGGTGGGAGACTCCGGCAGCGCTGGAGAGGAGGAAGGCTCCAGCAGCACTGGACAGGCGGGAGCACCTGTAGGGATGAGACGGAGAGACAGCCTGGTGCGGGGGGCTGCCACCGGAGGGCTGGTGCGTGGAGGTGGTACTGGATAGACCGGACCGTGCAGGCGCACTGGAGCTCTTGAGCACCGAGCCTGCCCAACCTTACTTGGTTGAATGCTCCCGATCGCCCTGCCAGTGTGGCGAGGTGGAATAGTCCGCACTGGGCTGTGCTGGCGAACCGGGGACACCATGCGTAAGGCTGGTGCCATGTACGCCGGCCCAAGGAGATGCACTGGAGACCAGATGCATAGAGCCGGCTTCATGGCACCTGGCTCGATGTCCACTCTAGCCCGGCCGATGCGAGGAGCTGGTATGTACCGCACCGGGCTATGCACCCGCACTGGGGACACCATGCGCTCCTCAGCATAACATGGTGCCTGCCCGGTCTCTCTCGCCCTCCGGTAAGCACAGGAAGTTGGCGCAGGTCTCCTACCTGGCTTCGCCACACTTCCTGTGCCCCCCCCCAATACATTTTTGGGGCTGACTCTCGGGCTTCCATCCGCGCCGCCGTGCTGCCTCCTCATACCAGCACCTCTCTGCCTTCGCTGCCTCCAGCTCTTCTTTGGGGCGACGATATTCTCCTGGCTGTGCCCAGGGTCCTTTACCGTCCAACTCGTCCTCCCATGTCCATTCCTCCTTGCGCTGCTTCTGCTGCCGCTGCCTGTCACCACGCTGCTTGGTCCTGTTGTGGTGGGTGATTCTGTCACGGCTTTCTTCCTGGGAAGGAGAGGACCAAAGCGCAGCGTGGTGTGAATACATAATTTAATAGATGACGACAAAAAAACACAAAGTAAACTGTACAAAACCAAATAAACAAATAACGACCATGAAGCTATCCTAAGAACTGTGCTGACACAAGCAACTAACATAGACAATCCCCCACAAACAAACAGTGAAACCCAGGCTACCTAAGTATGATTCTCAATCAGAGACAACTAATGACACCTGCCTCTGATTGAGAACCATACTAGGCCGAAACATAGAAATCCCCAAAATCATAGAAAAACAAACATAGACTGCCCACCCCAACTCACGCCCTGACCATACTAAATAATGACAAAACAAAGGAAATAAAGGTCAGAACGTGACACACAGGTTCATTAATAACTGCATTGACGACATTGTCCCTGCAGTGACCATAATTACATATCAAAACCAGAAGCCATGGATTACAGGCAACATCTGCACTGAGTTAAAGGCTAGAGCTGTCGCTTTCCAGGAGCGGAATACTAATCCGGAGACATAAGAAATAATGAACCATCAAACAGGCAAAACATAAATACAGGGCAAAGATCAAATCCTACCATAAGGGCCCTGACGCTCGTCGGATGTGGCAGGGCTTGCAAACTGTCATGGATTACAACGGGAAACCCAGCCAAAGGGAATCCTTTCCAGGTGGGAAAGGGCAGTGTGGAGTGCAATAAATATAGCGTCAACTGTTTATCTGTTGGGCCGGTATGAATTGGAGTGGATCTGAAGTGTCTGGGATGATAGTGTTGATGTGAGCCATCACCCGCCTTTCGAAGCATTTCATGGCTACAGATGTGAGTGCTACAGGGTGATAGTCATTTAGGCAGGTTATCTTGGGCACAGGGACTATGGTGGTCTGCTTGGAACATGTAGGTATTACAGACTTGGTCAGGGAGAGTTTGAAAATGTCTGTGAGGACACTTTCCAGCTGGTTTGCGCAAGCTCAGAGTACACTTCCTGGTAATCCGTCTGGCCCTGAGGCCGAGTGAATGTTAACCTGTTTGAAGGTCTTACTCACATCAGCTATGGAGCGTGTAAGCTCACAGTCGTCCGGAACAGCTGGTGCTCTCATACATGGTTCAGTGTTGCTTGCCTGGAAGTGAGCATAGAAGGAATCTAGCTCTTCTGGTAGGCTTGCATAACTGGGCAGCTGGTGGCTGGATTTACCTTTCAACCCCTACCAGGCAAGCTCCAAGGCCAGAACTCTTTGACAGCCTCTATGCTGGCTGCTACTCCTCCTCAAGAACAGCCTGCTGCTAGGTGAGTCTGGTGTCCCTCTTTAGTTCACAATACTTCATGACTTCATTAGAGATACATTTTTTTGCAGTTTTACAGCAAATTTCCTGCAATTCTGCCGATTTCTTTTTGCTATGGGGTGGAGATCATTTCTGCAGTTTTACAGCTAATCTCCTGCAATCCTACGCATTTTGTAATGACTTATGCCATATGATATCTGAGTGAGAATGACTAACAAAATCCTTGTGGGCCCCCTAAAGGTCATGGCCCCTGGGCACCTGCCATGCATGTCCAATCGGTATTCGGCCTTGATTACTACAAGCTTAGATAGCTGGCTAGACTAACTACCAATCTATAAATTGTTAACTGACATGGCTAACTGAGTGAGTGTCAGTGACTGAAATAACAAGAGAAAAAGTGCTGACGCACAACCAAATTTCGTAATTGCACCAGGTGTATTCTGCTATTCTTACTGTTAATATTAAGTTGAGACCCCGACTAAGGTCCTACATTTAAAAAAAAGTAATAATAATAATTGTTTTTTTTTTGGGATATGTCGCCGCATATCGGCCGGGGCCCCTAATCGGACACTTATGTCACTTATGTCTAGAACTGGCCCTGCACACCAGGCTAAAGAGGCTTCATAGAAATTGGTTCCTAAATCAGCTTGAGTTCCAAGCAAGGGATGGGGATCTTTGAAGCTTTCTCCACCAGAGAAAATATTATAAGAAACATTTATATTGAAGAACATTTGCAGCAAGATAATGATTAATGAAGCAAATCTTTAAACGAATAAATTAATTCTGCCAAATGTAGATGACTTGACCTTGATGATACAATTACAAAAGTTGATCAAAAACAAGTATTTCGTGTTATTATTATTATTATTACTATTATTATTACTTTATTAATCCTAATAGAGATAAACAGATAATTAACTCTCCAAATTAACCCATTCATATATATGTTTTACCTGTTAGATTTTATACAAATTATGCCATATTTTTCGTCACAAAATGATGTCAGAGTAGGCGTATACAAGTTTCGGTTCTCCTCTACCCCACTGCTACTGACTGTGGCCTGGAGAATGAAGGGAGACGCTTCTCAATTGTAAGATTACGTTCACAAAAGAAACTGGTAATGCTAAGAAAATATTAATTGCGCCTTCGCTTTTCTCAATCCATAATTGCTGACTTAAATTTGTGGCGTTTTCAACTTGTTTGCCTCTAATATTACAATCATGAGGGAGTAAGGAATTAATATTTGTCGGTGCATGGAGCTTGTTCATTTCCACAAACGCTCCTGATTTTTCCAATGTTATGGTGTCACATCTGGAACACTTTCTCTCTTTTTGAATTCCAAATGTTGAAAATATGAACGAGATCATGTAGTAGTGAAGCTGGCATTTGGATAGCCGTTAACATCAGGACCGGGTGCTGAACATGCCCATGCAGCTGTTTTCACAAGGTGTCTAAATGAGTGCTTTCTGTAGTTAATGGCCAACTTTTCGCTACACCAATGAATGATTGGAGTGGAGACGGATTTCTGGAAGATGCAATAGCTGAATATGATAGGAACTAGGAAGGGCAATGAATGCAAACCTATGGATTTGGAAACGTTCCATACGCGTTGTGCTCTGGTCTAAAAACTCATCCCCCACTTTACCTGTGCGTCCCAAATGAAAAAAGTTGTGAGTCGGTAGGCGGCGCACGTTCACACCTATGTTTTTCACTTCCTTACTTCATTTGAACAGAAAACAAATGCAGGAATGAGACGGGGTTGTCGGCACTGGCCAACACGATCTACTGAATCACAACTATTTCGTAGTGAAACTTCGCGACTGGGACGCAGTATCTAGTTCCAGCCATGATTCAAGCTACCTTTGGGTGACATCCCAGCTTTTTAAAGCTTGTTGTTCATAGAAGGAGTGAATGTGGACAATTATGTTAGTTCCGTCCTAACACACTAAAGAAGAATGAATAACTATTTTGGGGGGGAATAGCATTAGATTTTTCTGATCCTCACCGCAGAGTCAAGACATCGATCCTTCCCTGAGGGTGATCTACATAACTATAGGTTACATTGCGGTCAGTCAATGTGATCAGCTTCGATTCACCTGGCAGTTTCGATTGTAAATTATGATGAAGCTCAGTCGGCAATTCACTGTTTTTGGAAGTGCCATATTCTGTGTTGTTATCTTCTCATTGTACCTGATGCTGGATCACCTGCAATTAGACCATACAAAAAGTCCAAACAACGGTGGGGATAAATTGCAAAATGTAAGTTTTTCTATTTCGTTGGCTGTTTGATTCAGATAAACTACTTATTTTCTCACGTTTTGCAATCTAGATCAGACATGCATGTATAAGATCGTAGCGTATAACTTGAATGCAACGTTGTTTTTACATGGTTGCACAAATATCAATGACTTTGTAAAGTAGCCCATTTCCTCAATATCATATCTATGTTGTGTAGGCAATCACATAGAGAACTGGCGTTGATTGGCTGCTGTAGGCTTCCTAATTAGCCTACAATGTTATAACGTTACATTGTAGGCCTATCCAAGGTTCAAGACAATGTAAACACATGTTCAACTGTAGCCTGTACAGTAGGCGACATACTATCGTTGTGTTACATGATAGAGTCATTGTCTTGCAACAGATATGGTTCCAATGAACACACACACACAAAAAAATGCATATTGAGATCTTATTGTGGGTCAGGTTGTGTGTTGCATAATTCCATTCCTGAATGAGTGAAAACGAGTCTTCCTAAGCATACGGGTTGCCTCCCACAATATTAACAATGTTCCAGTATACACCTATATTATTATACACCTGTTATACACCCAGTGCTGTTGCCCTAGGTCTGAGATCTCTGAGACTAAGTGAAAACTGGTAAAAGTGGTAATGTTTGTGTAACAAGAAGGTGACTGTCCACTTGTTTTCTATATAGTAGTCATTTCCACTTCCTGTCATTTAAGTCTTAAAAAATAACCCTATATACTCTTTGTATTTGTCGCCGTGGATGACATAGGTCCTCATTTTGGTAACCCTACAATAATGTTACATTTATAAAGGTTTACAATTAGTTTATTGGCAGTCAATTAAAATATGAATAGGCTCATTATACCTCATTTATAAACATTCATTGCATAATTATATGCATACTGTATTGTATAAAGCCAGTAAACTTGTTCTCCCCTGTCCCTCCTTCTCGTTCATCAGGGCCAGTTGTCCATCCTGCAGGATAAGATTGACCGCTTGGAGAGACTACTGTCAGAGAACAATGAGATCATAGCCAACATCAGGGACTCTGTGATCAATCTGAAGGAGTCGGTCAAGGATGGCCGTGGGGGTCTTGACGGCGGGAACATGAGCCAAGGGCCCTATCTAGAACTACTGGCTTCGCCTCCACTGGTCCTCCCTATTGACTCACAAGACTGTCAGTTTGCGACAAGGGAGTTCTCCAAGCCAGCAGATGGGGTGCAGGTAAGAGTTTTATAAGGTGGATACAATGAGAAACAAACAGTTCAGGTATTCGTGTAGCAACATTGTTGCAGGGTTGAACTGCGATCGTATCTGTTCAACATACTCCAGGGAAAGTTTGAAGTAAACAAACCTCCATGCACACAGTTAACTGCCAGTGTTTATTTTTATTGAACTCTGAATTTCACCTCTTTTAATAAGATACATCATTATATAAAGAGACACCATAATGATGTCATTACCATGATGCCAACCTTCCATGCTGAATTGCTCCCACCATCAGTGTGAAATATGAAGCCTTGTAATAGCCATGGGGACGATACTTATTGCAATGTGTCGTGGTTATGGTGTTGAAATGAAGGACAAATGTTAAAACCATTACACTACTATTACACTAGCATTACACTATGTGCCAAGAATATGTTATTGAATATTTTTCCAATTAATATTATGAGCACACAGACCGCGTAATGCATTAGTATACAGCTCGAATGAATTCAAACAGGTGTCATTTGAAAAGGTTTGGTTATATTATCTGGTCTGGTTGGACTATCCTTTTCCTTTCCAGGTTGTCCATCAAGTCAGGTGAGGTATTGAATGCCAGCTCATCGGAAATGTTTCTGGTTGTATATGTGGGAAACGTAAGAGGGGACTGCAGTTTGACTTGAAAGACAGGTTTCTTTAGGAAGAGTTAATACCTTTAGTTACAGTTAAGTCACTCTATACACAAGAATGTCACAGATCGAAAAGAAACCTTTCACTCCTGTGCTTAAATAGACAAAATGAGACACCATATGTCTGTATATACATCAGGGCTCATCAACTAGATTCAGCCACGGGCTGATTTTTTCATGAGATGGAATATAGTTACAAATCATTTGTAGACTGCAAATTGACCGCAAGAAGCCCAAACTGATATAATGTTTGACTTAAACATAATCATTTCAAATTTGCTTACATTTATATACGATCACGTGTCTCTCTATTATGGGTGGGAATACTTGGGAACAGATTTCTTAAATTAAAATCGCTTGGAGCTGATTTCCTGGTGTTTTTACAGTCTTTTATGTCTAACAATGAAAATTCCCCAAAATAATAATACAAAATAATGAATATATATATATATATATAATTACAAAAAAATTATACATTTGTTTATGAATATTTTTTGCTCAAAAGACAAATAAATAAAATCACATTTGGCCAACTGCCAGTTGGGGAACCCTGATATACAATATATCTTATCATATTTGTTCTTGACATCAATCATGATAACAAGCTCATTTCTATGATTTGTATTCCTGTTATTAAAATTATGGCTTTAGTTAGTGGCTCTCGTACCATAGAGCAGACAGACATTATTTAATCTTGTCCTCTCTGTATCACATTCCATTCATTCCATCATTTTATTTGGCCAAAAGACAAAGAGACATTTAAGTTAGTGTGAGTCCCAAAGAAACACCAAGCGGTCTCAGTTTGCAGCAGAATTTCTATCTCTCACTTGCATTCTTCTGACCTGCTGATGTCACAGATATGACTGTTATCGTACACATATTTTCAGGAACAGATTCACTGCTTTCTTTCTTTTCTCTGTGGTGGATTAGGCACTTAACTGCCACGGTGACTTAAATTAAACACAAAACTGAATCAAATACATGAAACTTCCTTGAACAAATTCAAGAGTACATAGCCTAATAAAGTGAGGCTTTGCTGCAAACCAGACATTTCAGTAATTTATTTAGCAAATGCTCTTATCCAAAGTGATCATCGAATCCACAACCCTGGCGTTGCAAGTGCCATGCTCTACCAACTGAGCCAGGCGTGGCCCTGTTTACCTCAAGAATATCCCACTATTTGTTTTTTTGTGTTTATTTTTCAGTTGCTAGATGTGTATGACCTCCTGACCTTTGACAACCATGATGGGGGAGTGTGGAAACAAGGCTTTGATATCACCTACCAGGAGAATGAATGGGACAGCGAGCCACTGCAAGTCTTTGTTGTGCCCCACTCACACAATGATCCTGGTAAGCAGTGCACTACTTCTGAGCATTAAACGGACATTACACTCCAAAATCAGGTTGTAGTTCTTCACAATCGATGGCGTGGGACATGTATTTATCTTGACACAAGACTACTTTAGAAGTTTGAAAACAGTTGCAAAATGTTTATTTTGGAGTATATTGTCCCTTTAAAGCTAACCTGGAAACACTGGACATTGTTCTGTGACTTCTTTAATGCTTTGTTTTCTCTACTTAATGCAGTCACACCTTGTGCAGACAGGAAGCAAGGCGTGGGCCGCTCCACAGCAGTGTCAGGATTCATATTTCGCTCCTTCCTGGGTTAATTGTGTTTCCTGGTTTGTGAAGGGAACAAGCATTATACCACAGCACATAACATAAAGCATAACAAGCATTATAGACGGGTCAACTGACAACGTCACGAAAACGATGCATGCGCTTCAATGGGGCAAAAGGCTGTGTGTTGTGATTCTGGATGGCCAGATAGCTACCAACAATGACAAGAAGCTGCCATGTGGGGAATCGTAGGTGACTCATTTCTTGTTTTAAGGAGGTTTGAGTGATGTCACGTCTATGCTAATATGGCTACAATTCGCTACCTAGCTAACCAACAACTGTAACAATGTATTTGAGAGACAACAGGTGCTCATTGTGCAAATGTATTTATGTTTTCAATAAGTATTGCAGACTAAATATAGTTTACATGTTGTCAACAATCTTAGCCAACCCAGTCTGTTTTGCACCATAGTTGTGCACATGTCTGTGTTGTTGCTAAACAACCAACCCGTCTATACCACAATATAAACTGGGTGGTTAGAACCCTGAATGCTGATTGGCTGACAGCCGTGGTATATCAGACTATATACCACAATATGGCACCAGGTGCCTTATTGCCATTATAACCTGGTTACTAATGTAATTAGAGCAGTAAAAATAACAGCTTTGTCATACCCATGGTATACGGTCTGATATACCATGGCTGTCAGCCAATCAGCATTCAGGGCTCAAACCACCCAGTTTATAATGTGGCATAGACGTGTTGCTTAATTATACAACATGAAGATGTGTGTGGGGTGGCACCACTACTGTAACAATGGATAAAGAGACCTATCCTATCGGTTTTGACCATCAGTGTGTTTGACCTTTCATTATAAAAGAGGGCTTTCTGCTTCCTTTCATTCAAATGGCCTGATATTTATTGACAAGATGACATAGAGCAATTGATGAAAGTCTTGTCCTGTTACCTTTAGAAAAAATAATTACAGTACCAGTCAAAAGTTTAGACACACCAACTCATTCAAGGGTTTTTCTTTATTTTTTACTACTTACTACATTGTAGAATAATAGTGAATACATCAAAGCAAATCAAAGAAGCCACCCTTTGCCTTGATGACAGCTTTGCACACTCTTGGCATTCTCTCAACCAGCTTCATGAGGGATGCTTTTCCAACAGTCTTGAAGGAGTTCCCACCTATGCTAAGCACTTGTTGTATGCTTTTCATCCACTCTGCAGTCCAACTCATCCCAAACCATCTCAATTGGAATGAGGTCGGGTGATTGTGGAGGCCAGGTCATCTGATGCAGCACTATCACTCTCATTGGTCAAATAGCCCTTACATAGCCTGGAGGTGTGTTTCGGTCTTTGTCCTGTTGAAAAACAAATGATAAGCGCAAACCAGGTGAGATTGTGTATTGCTGCGGAATGCTGTGGTAGCCATGCTGGTTAAGTGTGCCTTGAATTCTAAATAAATCACTGACATTGTCACCAGCAAAGCACCCACACACCTCTGTACTGGTTCCCCCTGTATATAGCCTACACAGTGACTCTGTACTGGTTCCCCCTGTATATAGCCTCCACATTGACTCTGTACTGGTTCCCCCTGTATATAGCCTCCACATTGACTCTGTACCGGTAACCCCTGTATATAGCCTCCACATTGATTCTGTACTGGTTCCCCCTGTATATAGCCTCCACATTGACTCTGTACTGGTTCCCCCTGTATATAGCCTCCACATTGACTCTGTACTGGTTCCCCCTGTATATAGCCTCCACATTGACTCTGTACTGGTTCCCCCTGTATATAGCCTCCACATTGACTCTGTACTGGTTCCCCCTGTATATAGCCTCCACATTGACTCTGTACTGGTTCCCCCTGTATATACCTTCCACATTGACTCTGTACTGGTTCCCCCTGTATATAACCTCCACATTGACTCTGTACTGGTTCCCCCTGTATATAGCCTCCACATTGACTCTGTACTGGTTCCCCCTGTATATAGCCTCCACATTGACTCTGTACTGGTTCCCCCTGTATATAACCTCCACATTGACTCTGTACTGGTTCCCCCTGTATATAGCCTCCACATTGACTCTGTACTGGTTCCCCCTGTATATAGCCTCCACATTGACTCTGTACTGGTTCCCCCTGTATATAGCCTCCACATTGACTCTGTACTGGTTCCCCCTGTATATAGCCTCCACATTGACTCTGTACTGGTTCCCCCTGTATATAGCCTCCACATTGACTCTGTACTGGTTCCCCCTGTATATAGCCTCCACATTGACTCTGTACTGGTTCCCCCTGTATATAGCCTCCACATTGACTCTGTACTGGTTCCCCCTGTATATAGCCTCCACATTGACTCTGTACTGGTTCCCCCTGTATATAGCCTCCACATTGACTATGTACTGGTTCCCCCTGTATATAGCCTCCACATTGACTCTGTACTGGTTCCCCCTGTATATAGCCTCCACATTGACTCTGTACTGGTTCCCCCTGTATACAGCCTCGTTACTGCTGCTCTTTAACTATTACTGCTGCTCTTTTATTGATATTTTTTTAAACTTATTTATTTTTTACTCAACACGTATTTTTCTTAAAACCGCGTTGTTGGTTTAAGAGCTTGTAAGTAAACAATTCACTGTAAGGTGAAGGTGTAATACCTGTTGTATTCTGCGCATGTGACAAATACAATTTGATTTGATTTGATTTGAAGCTGTCAATAAGGCAAAGTGTGGCTACTTTCAATAATCTTACTTTTTAATTTGTTTAACCCCTTTTTGGCTAGTGCATGTTTCCATGTGTTATTTTATAGTTTTGATGTCTTCGCTATTATTCTACAATGTAGAAAATACTAAAATGTGTAAATATGTACTGCTACTGTGTATATATATCAGAAAAAGAATACAATTGATCAGACGCATCAGAAGCCTGTTTTTAAAAATTTCCTCAAAAGTACATTTTGCACAAAAACACAGCCTTTTAATGCTGTGTTTGCAGTGTGACTTAAATGCGTAGTCCCTCACTAGACATTCCAGAGACTAAGGCGTTAGTGTAGGCACTAAGAGCAGTCAGTGCTGGGCGTTTGTCACATCACGTGTAAGCACAGAAGCAGCATCTGCAGTCCAGTTACAGCCAAGGCCAGCCTATTCTTTGTGCCTGAGATTGGGTAATTCTTCAGTAACCCAAGCTGGCTTTCTGGGTTAACTGGGCTGGTTCTCCCTTAGAGTTGTATACAGTAGCTAAAGACAATACTCACGCCCTTGCACAGTTTAAAAGCACTCATGTCTGTGTGTCTTCTACTGAATTATTTATCCTATTTTATCTTGCAGTGGAAATACTTTTTTGAATGCATTGATTTTCATTGGAAATATGATGACATTTTTTTGTTAAATCAATGGATGTGGCAAATTGATTGAACCTCATGTTCTGCTCATTCACCTGATTATGATGGCTTTATTGACTCAGTTTATTGACTCTGTGGCAGACACACACACAGACAGATAGTCTACAGTTGTAATGTATGCTCTACCACTTTGTACGCTCTCAGGATGGCTGAAGACGTTTGACGACTACTACCGGGACCAGACCCAGCACATCCTGAACAACATAGTAGTGAAACTCCATGAGGACAGCCGCAGGAAAATGATCTGGTCCGAGATCTCATACTTCTCCAAGTGGTGGGACAACATCGACAACCAGAAGAGAGACGCTGTCAAGAGGTAGTCTGTCTGTCTGTCTGTCTGTCTGTCTGTCTGTCTGTCTGTCTGTCTGTCTGTCTGTCTGTCATTCCCACTCCTCTGATATTCCCATTTTAATTAAAGCAAGGTTATGCCTTGCTTAGGGCCAGCGGTTTTATAGGGTTTCTAAAAAATGAAATGAAATGAAATTAGAAGTGACCCACTGGACCAAAACTGGTCAAATCAAAGTCATTTTAACAAAAAAAAAATATATGTTATAACTAGGGTTGGGTAGTATTCAGATGTTCATACCGTCATACCATTTCTGGACCATACGCTATACGCTATTACCGGAAGTGCACGCAAGAAGCACTATTTTTTGACGCACAAAACAAATTAGGCAACAGGGATCTTGATCCAGGAAGGGATTTAATGTCTCTGCTTTAACCAAGAAGCTTGATCTTGACATCTAGACACTTAGCTAGCAAGTTAGCAAACCAAATGCATAGCTGGAGCCCTGAGCCGGGTATGATTTATTTGACACTTAGATTTAGATTTCTTAAAATGAACTTACACTGAGTGTACAAAATTTTAGGAACACCGTCCTAATATTGCTTTGCAGCCCTTTCCCCCTCAGAACAGCCTCAATTCATCAGGGCATGGACTACAAGGTGTGGGATGCTGGCTCATGTTGACCCCAGTGCTTCCCACAGTTGTGTCACGTTAGATGGTTGTCTTTTGGGTGGTGGACCATTGTTGATACACGGGAAACTTGAGTGTGAAAAACCAATCAGCATTGCAGTTCTTGACACACTCAAATCAGAGCCTCGCACCTACTACAATATCCCATTCAAAGGCACTTCAATCTGTGGTCTTGCCCATTCACCCTCTGAATGGCACACATACACAATCCATATCTCAATTGTCTCGAAGCTGAAAAATCCTTCTTTAACCTGTCTCCTCCCCTTCATCTACACTAATTGAAGTGGATTTAACCTGTCTCCTCCCCTTCATCTACACTGATTGAAGTGGATTTAACCTGTCTCCTCCCCTTCATCTACACTGATTGAAGTGGATTTAACCTGTCTCCTCCCCTTCATCTACACTGATTGAAGTGGATTTAACCTGTCTCCTCCCCTTCATCTACACTGATTGAAGTGGATTTAACCTGTCTCCTCCCCTTCATCTACACTGATTGAAGTGGATTTAACCTGTCTCCTCTCCTTCATCTATACTGATTGAAGTGGATTTAACAGGTGACATCAATAAGGGATCACAGCTTTCACCTGTATTCACCTGGTCAGTCTATGTCATGTCTATGTCATGGAAAGAGCAGGTGTCCCTAATGGTTTGTACACTCAGTGTATAGTTAGTTATAAGCAGTGGCATAGCATGTACTCCTGCAGCTGCGGCAAGGGGAAATACCCCGGTATACGGTATAAACGGTATATTGCCCAAGCCTAGTGAAGGCGTAAGGGAACGTAAGGGATTTTCGTAATTTTTCACATAACTTTTAAAATAAATCCTAGTTTACAGTAAAAAAATATTCCTCTGCCTGGTAACATGAGTAAATTGGTTTGAATTGCCTTAACCAGCCAAACTGACTATGGTCTTGAGGTCATCAAATCAATTTTGTTTGTGAGAGGCATATAGGTTAACACGGGCACATAGGTAAACACATGTTCTCGCTCAATCTGCCTCAGTCTCTTTAGCCACTTTAATAATAAAAAATAGGATGTAATAAATGTATCACTAGTCACTTTAAACAGTGCCACTTTTTATAATGTTTACATACCCTACATTACTCACCTCATATGTATATACTGCACTCTATACCATCTACTGCATCTTGCCTATGCCATTCGGCCATCGCTCATCCATATATTTATATGTACATATTCTTATTCCTTCCTTTATTTTTGTGTGTAAAAGGTAGTTGTTGTGAAATTGTTAGATTACTTGTTAGACATTACTGCATGGTTGGAACTAGAAGCACAAGCATTTCGCTACACTCGCATTAACATCTGCTAACCATGTGTATGTGACCAATAAAATTTGATTTGTCCCCTTGGGAATGTAATGGTTGCCAGTCAGGGGTTTCTCTGGAAGTGACATGGGGGATTCAGAGGGTTCTCTACTTCAGAAAACAGCCCCAAAAGCAAGAAGCAGGGTGTCACAAATGTTGTATTGGCCATGCTCACAACGAGCTACTGACGGGTAGGGTTCAGCAGCTAGCCTTGGGGGATACACAAACTGTGTATGAAATGCAATAAACATTTCAGCTGCAGGTTAGAATTCCAATTAGGAGCACAAGCAAACAGCCTTAAGGTGAAGGATGGAGAGAGATCTAACACAAATATTTATTCACTATTGATTTGATGCGCAGGGAGTTCTAAGCAAACCAGATCCATTTTTTTTGTTGAGAATATTCTGTGTTATTATACTATTTTTTTGTTGAGTGTTATTGCTTATGTAATAATTTATTTTCTTGCATGTTTTATTTTATGTCAGCAAATTGAAGGTCTGGCGCTTAATGATAAAATGTTCCCTGTTACAGTACACGGAGAAGCATCGCTCGAGAAATTTGAACGAACGACCGACCTCATTAATTCTTTAGAACTTTTAGAATTGGAAAGGAACATGTTTTTGAGCGGCGTGTTTCGGTTTGTTGAAGGGACTTGTCCATCCGTCCTCGTTAGGATGCGGTGTTGCTATCTGCTCAGTGAAGATGGCACCTGCTTTCACCACTCCAACTCTTCAACACCAGGACAGACCTACACGACACACCACTTCCACCAGTCCGATCGTAGAACAATGAAGGAAACCTTCTGGTGATTGAATGATGCGAGAGAAATATCACATTTCCGTGGAGAGAAAATAAAGAGCAATTTCAACTTGTTATTACGAAAATTGCTGAGTCGTTGTCCATTGTTTTTCTTATCCATGCTCTTATTTAAGGGGCTTGCCAGGGACACGTTAGGGAAGTCTGCAATTGAAATATGCTCGGCGAACAGAGAAAAGATGCTGAATCGCAATCATAGCAAGGTTTCCTGTCCTAAAGAGAGATGGGAGTAACTCCTGAGGTTGTTGATTTTACTCTTTGGATTTAGGAGTAAGACAATTCGCAATAAGTAGGGCCCAGATTTTTTTTCTTAGCCACACACGAGGTGATGTCTCTTGCAACTAAGGGTGCGTTCGTAAATTCACTCTGGCTATCTACACCGATTTCAGAGCACTCTCGTCTGAGTGAGCCAGAGCACAGAATAACTGATCAATTTACAAACGCGCAACCCTCTTCTGAATATGACCGGTGTCAGTAAACATCTGCAAAAAAAACATTAAATTGTTGTTTTCTCATTTGTGTTTGGAAGTAGCTAGCAAGCTAGCCAACTTTAGTCAGTTAGCTTGGGTGCCTGACTCACGTTGTGAGGTCACAACACTCGAATCAACCCTACTCCTCGGCCAGAGTGTCCAGTGTGTGCTATGAACGCTCTGAGATTTACAAACGGACAGTTCCTCTGTGGAGATTAGAGAACCTTCCAGAAGGACAACCGTCTCTGTAGCACTCCACCAATCAGGCCTCTATGCTACAGTGACAACGCTCTGAATTTATGAACCCCCAGAACGCACTCTTACAAACACACCCTAAGATCTATTACACCTTTAGAAAGTCTTATTTTTAGGGTGGCAAAATTCCGGTAACTCTCCCAAAATTCCCCGGTTTTCCAGAAATCCTGGTTTGAGGTTTCCTAGTATTCCTGCTGATTCCCTTGGAATTCCAGGAATCTTCCAACCAGGATTTCTGGAAAACTGAGGAATTTGGACAAGTTACTGGAATTTTGCAGGCCCCTGACCATATAACATCCATTTTGTAATCTGGTATTTTACAATTACTATATATTTTTTTACAATTAATATGCATTCAACCTACAATTTTGAATTGAAAAATAAGCTCATAAATTGATAAAGCTGCATGGTTTTTGAATAGCTTTTTTTTTCTTATTTTGGCTTTGAGCTATGAAATGGTAATTGACTGAGCTGATTGTCTTAGAGCCTGAATGATAATTTTCCTCTATGTTGTTTAGTCTGTTTGAGCAAGGCCAGTTGGAGATCACAACGGGAGGCTGGGTGATGCCTGATGAAGCCAACTCGCATTACTTTGCATTAATTGACCAGCTATTGGAGGGACACCAATGGTTGGAGAGAAATGTGGGTGAGTGCATAAAATATCAGGAGTTAGTTATTTGGAAAGAGATCATACAAAGGACATTTGTTGGCAAGCACAACATATTGGTTATTTTGCATGATTCAAACAAAATGATTAGCACACTTTAACCATCAGAGATTTTATCTTTTGATTTATATATCAAAAAAATGTATTTATAATGCCCTTTTTACATCAGCCAATGTCACCAAGTGCTTATACAGAATCCCAGCCAAAACCCCCAAACAGCAAGCAATGCAGAAAAACTCCTTAGAAAAGCAGGAACCTAGGAAGAAACCTAGAAAGGAACCATGCTCTGAAGGGTGGCCAGACCTCTTTCTGGCTGTGCTGGGTGGAGATTATAAGAGTACGTGGCCATTAATCGTTCTTCAAGATGTTCAAACGTTCATAGATGACCAGCAGGGTCAAATAATAATCGCAGCAGTTGTAGATTGTGCAACAGGTTAGCACCTCGGGAGTAAATGACAGTTGGCTTTTCATAGCCGAGCATTCAGAGGTTGAGATAGCAGATGCGATAGAGAGAGAGTGTCGTGAACAGCAGGTCCGGGACAGGGTAGCACGTCCAGTGAACAGGTCAGGGTTCCATAGCCGCAGGCAAAACAGTTGAAACTGGAGCAGCAGCACGACAGGGTAGCATGACAAGGTATGAACAGATGAACCCAGTGGCAGCTGGTGACTTAAAAAGTTATGGAGGATGACTGATGCAAATGTGTTGATTCAGAGTTCAGACAACCTTTTAATTATGCTGTGACCTGTGTAACCAATGTTTATTTCAAGGAATTTTATGTAATGTTTCATAGTTTTTTATTGTTTATAATTTTTCCTCAAAAAAGGAGGACTGTTGCCAACCTCCTCTGCATGAACCTGAATTCTCCCTCTATTCTCCCCTGTTAGGAGTGAAACCCCAGACGGGCTGGGCTGTGGATCCGTTTGGCCACTCCCCTACCCAGGCGTACCTGTTGAAACAGGCTGGCCTGGCCAACATGCTCATCCAGAGGGTGCACTACTCCGTCAAGAAACACTTTGCCAGTCAGAAGACCCTGGAGTTCTTCTGGAGACAGAACTGGGGCAAGTAACCAGACTAAATGTAGCCCTGTAGCTCTCCCAGGGTGCTCTTCCAGAGTCTGTGTTTCCCCTAGCTAGAAGGTAAGGGGTCCTGCCCCACTTATACAATTGTAGGGGAAACACAGCTCAGTGTTTACACTACTGTAGCATTCAACATGCAGGAGATCCAGTCCTCACGCCTCTGTTCTCAGTGGTTCAGGTACTATCTTAGCCATTAAATTAAGCATTTAGCATATACAAAGTCCTAGTTCTACTGCAAGTCTATGGACAGAAACAAAATAACATGACCTCAGAGTGACTAGTACATACTCATGTAGTCAGTAGAAAACAAATCCTTCCAATTCCTGTACATTTGGTGTGACAGATGCTATGGATGGTTTGATGCCGTGTGTTGAACTCTGGGCAGTCAGCTTGTGTAACTAACAGCACTCGGATAAGCGACAGCAGCATCTGCTGCCTACAGTGTTGAGCCGCTCAGACCATCAGCAGGGGGATTTCTCATGTCCATAAATAATTATGTGGGTGCTTTTATTAGTCCAATTTAACACATGTACAAGTGTGTATTTGATTTTTATGCATATCCCAATTCCCCCTGAGACATGCTCAGAGAGTGGGGTCACAGCCTGGTTTAGCCATTATTAACAGTGACCCTGGAGCAATTAGGGTTAAGTGCCTTGCACAAGGGCACGTCAACAGATATTTCACCTAGTCGGCTCGAGGATTCGAACTAGCGACCTTTTGGTTACTGGCCCAACGCTCTAACCGCCAGGCTACCTACCTTACAGAAGTGTCATATGAAGGCATGCTCCTTTCTCTTTGGTCTCATCTTATAGCATCTGTGGTAGAAGGGATTCTCTTTGTATGGACTGAGGTCTGCATGGCTTAAACATGTCTGGC
The DNA here is from genome assembly GCF_045791955.1 of Oncorhynchus clarkii lewisi. NCBI lineage: Eukaryota > Metazoa > Chordata > Actinopteri > Salmoniformes > Salmonidae > Oncorhynchus > Oncorhynchus clarkii. The sequence continues at coordinate 17,028,071 of NC_092158.1, read as the reverse complement.
TGGTACATCATGCAATGAACAGACCTGGGTTCAAATGTGACAGGCGTGCCAGATGGGCGGGTTTGCACTTTTGCGACAATTCCGTTGGTTCCATTGCTCCAGGCCAGCTTGAAAGAAAACAAACAGTTTGAACCTTGGTCTGGTGATGAGCTTGGTGATTTGTAAGAAGAATGTAGACCACAGCCTCATGACTAGAGGGATGGAGAGTTTGGAGGTCAAAGGTCTGATTCACATTGGCCATGAACCATCTGCTGTGTGTGTGTGTGTGTGTGTGTGTGTGTGTGTGTGTGTGTGTGTGTATGTGTGTATGCGTGTGTGTATGTGTGTGTGTATGTGTGTGTGTGTGTGTGTGACAGGGAGCAGTTGGTAACAGAACAGGCATTAGTTAGTTAGTGGTTTCATGCAGCTATGATGCATCTAAACGGGTGATTACTCAAACCTCTAAGCCAAATGATGTAGTACTCATTCATGCTTTTCACTAGGTAGACAGACGCCTAAATAGTCTGCAATGCCAAAGAGAGCGTCTGTCTGTACAAGTTGTTATTTACGTCATGAAAATGATCAAATACTGTTATGATTATTTAATAGCAGACAATGATGAAAGATCAGATCAGGTTATGTTCTGTTCGTATGGTTTCATGTTATCCTCAGTATTATAGAGTTGAGTTGAGTACTTCTTGATGAAAAATTAGTACTGTTTGTTTGGCAATGTGGTGCAGTTCTCCCAGTATGGCCAAAGGGGATACACACTCTAATGATATAACTTAGACTCTGGACAATGTTTTGAAATATATTATCTACATGAGTAAAAGTCTTGTGGGTTTTAAGTTGAAAGACTTGAATGAAATTAAAGTTGAATGAATAGTTGAATAACAGTCTGAGAATGTTGTTTTACCTAGCATACTCACTATACTGGTCAAATAGCACTAAAATATGCTATATTATAGAAGCGTTCTGGACACTGTCGTCTGTATGCTCGTCACCCTCTATATTCCCTTCAGGGTAGGATCAATTCCATTTAATTTCCAGTCAATTCAGGAAGTACAATGATTCCAATTCTAATTCTCTTCCAATACTTTTCAATGAGGAACACTTGGAATTGGAATTTGGTTTACTTTCTGAATTGACTAGAACTTAAATGGAATTGACCCCAACCCTGATTCCCTCTATTCAATATAATATGCAGGGGTCCAATACATGTCATGGAAAACTGACATTGCTGTAGTGGTTGGTAACGCCTCTCTGTGGTCTTGTTTTGAGAGACAGACATCCTGTGGAATAATAGAGAGCATGGCTAGAAATGTGCCATGTGGGAGATGACAGGAAGTGGGCCCCTCCCACTGCTGGACAAATAGGATTTAATCTCTCTCGCCAATTAGTCATCAGTTCAATGCCAGATCAGATTATATCCACCAAAGTTATTTAATATCATTGTCATCGACTAGGCATGAGTTTTAATTCTAACAAAGTATAAATGTTAGTACTTTTGAAAAGCGCGTGCATGACATGGCCAGTCTCTTTGAGATAGAAATGTAATTACATGCTAGCTATATGTTTACAGTCCATGTTCTCAAATGTTGTCTTTGCACTGTCAAATGCAAGTACCACGCATGAAGTACCTGTAAGAAAAAATACATCTATTTTATGTTCTATTTTAATATTCTATTTTATTCTATTTCAAATCAAGTCAAATTGCGTTTGTCGCATATAAATATTGTTAACGCAGGTGCAGCAAAATGCTTATGTTTCTAGCTCCATACCGAACAATACAAAACAATACACACATCCAAAAAAGAAAAGGAAAGAAATTAAGAAATATCACAATGTTGTATTTCATGTTCTATCTGTGTACAGACCCAGCCTCCAGCACGGACATTCTATGCCACATGATGCCCTTCTACAGTTATGATGTTCCCCACACGTGTGGTCCCGACCCCAAGATCTGCTGCCAGTTTGACTTCAAAAGACTTCCTGGTGGGCGGGTCAGCTGTCCCTGGAGGGTCCCCCCTCAGCCAATCACGGATGGAAACGTACAACAGAGGTGACCAATTACATAGAAATGGATTGAGAATGATATACTGTATTATTATTATTATAATAATAATCTATAACCACTGGACTTGGCTGTGAAATACAACATTCAAATTACAAAATCTTTATTGTCCCATTGGATTTACTTGAGGCATGAAATTGTCTTTGGCTTGAGGCTCACAGTAAAAAAAAAAGGCTTTCCTCTCCCTGGTACAGAATATTTTTTACAAACACTGGTTTATGTGGTAGACAGACAGTCCACATTCTCTCCATGTTGATGGTGTTATGGTGTCTCCATGTTGATGGTGTTATGGTGTCCTCAGTGTGATGGTGTTATAGACAAGGATCAAACACGTTGTGTGAACAAGATAAGACATTGACGCCACTGTTTGGATAATCTGTTGTGGTAATAGAAATTTCAGATGGCGTCTGTTTTTCTAACAGAAGGCTCTGATGATAAGTGGACTTTCTGATTCAGTAGCAAATCCAAGAGGAACTTGTTTGCACCCAGTGTTCCCTTGGTGTCTGATTGCACAACATGGCCCTAACAGATAGCGGCAGATGGACAAGGGTTGGACTAGAGAATTGGGAGGCATTGAAAGTCTAAAAAGTAATATATGGAAATACACAAGCAACTCCTTTCCCCACACACACACACACACACACACACTCACACACACACACACACATATGCATTTTTGTTGACAATTACAGCTTAATATGTCATGAAAAATTGTGACTCTTTTTCCCCAAATCCCAAGGGTTCAGATGCTGCTGGACCAGTACAGGAAGAAGTCCAAGCTGTTCCGAACCAAGGTGGTGATGGTCCCCCTAGGGGACGACTTCCGCTATGCAGAGGCCTTGGAGTGGGACCAGCAGTTCCAGAACTACCAGAAGCTCTTTGACTACATGAACTCTCATCCAGAACTACACGTCAAGGTCTGACTTGTGACTTGGGTGTAAGGTTTTGATGCAGTGCATAATTGGAATGACTGATGCCCGATAGTGTAATGGTGTGTTTCGTTGGCTCCCTAATTCCTGCCCTTCTTGATTTTTTTGTGTGTGTCCAGCTATTGCAATGGTACACTGCTCTCAATAAAGCAGAAAAGTAAACTACCCTGCAGCATTGATAGATCTATTTTCAGTTTGCCTCTCAGGTACTCTATCATAAACCTGCTTTATATTCCAACTGACATATTCTGTTCTAGGCTCAGTTCGGCACCATCACGGATTACTTCAACGCTCTTCGTAAATCGGCCATAGACCCCGGTCACGCTAGTGCCTCTTTACCGGTGGTCAGCGGCGACTTCTTTACCTACGCAGACCGAGATGACCATTACTGGAGCGGCTACTTCACCTCCCGACCCTTCTACAAACGCCTAGACCGCGTGCTGGAGTCACACCTCAGGTAGAAGCACATGCAGTTCCTTTTCTGCAACTCTTTATTTCTTATTTATCATTTTCCTATTTGCAACTTATTTTTACATTTCAGTAATCCATCCAACACAGATGACATTTCTTTTGTTACAATGAGTACAGTTTCAACATAGAAAAGTGAATCACCTTAAGCACCGGATTGCTTGTCTGGTTAAGGTTGCAGGGTACACGAGGGAATACCAATTCAGCTGTCAATTGGCCAAACAATAGACCAGGCAACATAGATTATTTACTTATCTAGACTAGAGTTGTTGCTGGGAAACAGCCAAACCACAAGGCTTGGTCTATCTAGAACTAAAGTATGCTAATATATATGTGTATATGCCATATATACAGTTGAAGTCGGAAGTTTACATACACCTTAGCCAAAGACCCATGAGCTGAAAGAAATAAAAAAATAAGTAATTCTCTCTACTATTATTCTGACATGTCACATTCTAGAAATAAAGTGGTGATCCTAACTGACCTAAGACAGGGACTTTTTACTGTCTTTGGCTAAGGTGTATATAAACTTCCGACTTCAACTGTATATATGGCATATAAACATATATATTAGCATACTTTAGTTCTAGATAGACCAAGCCTTGTGGTTTGGCTGTTTCCCAGCAACAACTCTAGTCTAGATAAATAAATAATCTATGTTGCTTGATTACTTCAATGCTCTTCGTAAATCGGCCATAGACCCCGGTCACGCTAGTGCCTCTTTACCGGTGGTCAGCGGCGGGACACCTTTACCTACGAGGGAATTCCAATTTAGCTGTCAATTGGCCAAACAATAGGCCAAGCAACATAGATTAATATTACACTTTTTTTGGTTACTACATGATTCCATATGTATTATTTCATAGTTGTGATGCCTTCACTATTATTCTACAATGTAGAACATAGTAAAAATAAAGAAAAACTCTTGAACAAGTAGGTGTTCTAAACTTTTGACCGGTAGTGTATGTTGTTTAAGATGAGGGAGGACACTTTTTTTATGAGCATGGCCTTATTTCTGTTACCGCATATTGGATGGTCCAGGCTGTATCACATCCGGCCATGATTGGGAGTCCCATAGGGCGGCGCACATTTGGTTCAGCATCGCCCGGGTTTGGCCGGGGTAGGACGTCATTGTAAATAAGAATTTGTTCTTAACTGACTTGCCTAGTTAAATAAAGGTTAAATAAAAAAAAAACATTTGAAAAAATTATAATGACTGTCATTCATATTCCATTCACCAAGCTCAATGTAACGTTGATATGTTTAGGGTACCTCATGATACTCATGAAGTTGCTCCAACCTAGCTTACGAATGACAGTACATACACTACATGACCAAAAGTATGTGGACACTTGCTTGTCAAACATCTCATTAGAAAGTCATGGAAATTAATACGGAGTTGGTCCCTCCTTTAGTGCTATAGCAACCTCCATTCTTCTGGGAAGGCTTTCCACTAGAGCAGGTATTCCCAAACTGGGGGTACGCACAATGCCGTCGGGGGTATGCCAAATATTTGTAATCTTCACATTTTCAAACAGTCCATTGATATTTTCCAACGGGGTTATACATTTGGGTGAGTTTTTTTCTCTCGCCTGAGTAGCCTCGTTTCACTGCCAAAAATAAAATTGAACCGTCTAGTGTTCAACGAAATAACAACACTATGTCAAATACAGGTAGCCTAGTCAAATAATTAATATCCAATCACATTAACTGTTACTCTCTCACGGGAATTCCACTAACGGTCCGTATGTAGCCAAACGTAGCTGCTGTGCATTCCGTAGCTGCTGTGCATAAAATTTATAAATGGTTAAAAAAAGTCAGGCCCGTGTCCAAACTGCGTCAGTAGTACGGCTACTACCAGCAGTATGACACCTGCACCTGTCGACGACACAAGTTGTTCTGCTTCCACGAGCACATCCCATGCTAGCATCAGTAATTCTACATTTGTCTTTAACCCAGCTAGCATAGACAGTGACAGTTGTGAATCTTATGCAGCCGAAGAGCTACTGCCCACGTACCTGGGAAAGCACTGAACAACAGACAGGGACGTTGGACCATCGAAGGGGCGCAAATAAGATGAGAACTACATTGATTTGTCATTCACTTATATAGGTAATAGTGCCTTTCCTCAGCCACAGTGTGTTATATGTGCAAAAGCACAACTCAATGAAACCTTCACTTTTGCGTAGACATTTAGAAACAAAACATGCCAATTTGAAAAATAAGCCTCAGGAGTTTTTTGAGCGAGAATTAAGACGACTTTTGAGTAGTAAGACATGCATGAAAGCAACAGATACCATTAATAAGAAGGGGCTAGAAGCATCTTACATGATGAGCTACCGAGTGGCTAGGACAGGCAAGCATCATACTATTGTGGAGGACTTCAATCTTCCTGCTGCCGCGGATATGGCTGGGACAATGCTGCGAGAAAAGGCCCAAAAAACGTTACAGACAATGCCTTCATCAAACAACACTGTTTCAGCCTCCCGAGTGACCCAGTTGTCTAAGCCACTGCATCGCAGTGCTATCTGTGCCACTAGAGATTCTGAGTTCATGTCCAGGCTCTGTCGCAGCCGACTGCGACCGGGAGACCCATGGGGCGTCGCACAATTGACCCAGCGTCGTCCAGGTTAGGGGAGGGTTTGGCCGGCAGGGATGTCCTTGTCCCATCGCACACTAGCAACTTCTGTGGCGGGCCGGGGGCACGCTGACATGGTCACCAGGTGTACAGTGTTTCCTTTGACACATTGGTGCGGCTGGCTTCCGGGTTAATTGGGCATTGTGTGGCTTGGTTAGGTTGTGTTTCAGAGGACACACGGCTCTCGACCTTCGCCTCTCCTGAGTCTGTACGGGAGTTGCAGTGATGAGACACGACTGTAACTATCAATTGAATACTATGAAAATGAGGTTAAAAAAAAAATCACTGTTTCACGTCGTGTCAGGGCCAAGAGATGATTTGAAACAAGTACTGTTTCGTATACAAGCCAGTGAATTCTAAGTGTTACAGCTGGATGAGTCAACAGACGTGGCGGGCCTGGCACAGCTCCTGGTATATGCCCGTTACGTTTATGGGTTAATTAAGGAAGACCTCCTCTTCTGCAAACCACTGAAAACCAGAACAACATGAGAATATATTTTTAAAGTACTGGACAGCTTTGCGACATCAAATGGACTTTGGTGGTTAGATGTGTTGGTATCTGTACTGATGGCGCAAAAGCCATGACAGGGAGACATATTGGAGTGGTAACGCGCGTGCAAGCAGTTGCCCCCGACGCCACTTGAGTACACTGCAGCATCCACCGAGAGGCTCTTGCTGCCAAATCAAATCAAATCAAATGTATTTATATAGCCCTTCGTACATCAGCTGATATCTCAAAGTGCTGTACAGAAACCCAGCCTAAAACCCCAAACAGCAAGCAATGCATGTGTAGTAGCACGGTGGCTAGGAAAAACTCCCTAGAAAGGCCAAAACCTAGGAAGAAACCTAGAGAGGAACCAGGCTATGTGGGGTGGCCAGTCCTCTTCTGGCTGTGCCGGGTGGAGATTATAACAGAACATGGCCAAGATGTTCAAATGTTCATAAATGACCAGCATGGTCCAATAATAATAAGGCAGAACAGTTGAAACTGGAGCAGCAGCATGGCCAGGTGGACTGGGGACAGCAAGGAGTCATCATGTCAGGTAGTCCTGAGGCATGGTCCTAGGGCTCAGGTCCTCCGAGAGAGAGAAAGAAAGAGAGAAAGAGAGAATTAGAGAGAGCACACTTAAATTCACACAGGACACCGAATAGGACAGGAGAAGTACTCCAGATATAACAAACTGACCCTAGCCCCCGGACACATAAACTACTGCAGCATAAATACTGGAGGCTGAGACAGGAGGGGTCAGGAGACACTGTGGCCCCATCCGAGGACACCCCCGGACAGGGCCAAACAGAAAGGATATAACCCCACCCACTTTGCCAAAGCACAGCCCCCACACCACTAGAGGGATATCTTCAACCACCAACTTACCATCCTGAGACAAGGCCGAGTATAGCCCACAAAGATCTCCGCCACGGCACAACCCAAGGGGGGGCGCCAACCCAGACAGGAAGATCACAACAGTGACTCAACCCACTCAAGTGACGCACCCCTCCCAGGGACGGTATGAAAGAGCCCCAGTAAGCCAGTGACTCAGCCCCTTAGGGTTAGAGGCAGAGAATCACAGTGGAAAGAGGGGAACCGGCCAGGCAGAGACAGCAAGGGCGGTTCGTTGCTCCAGAGCCTTTCCGTTCACCTTCACACTCCTGGGCCAGACTACACTCAATCATATGACCCACTGAAGAGATGAGTCTTCAGTAAAGACTTAAAGGTTGAGACCGAGTTTGCGTCTCTTACATGGGTAGGCAGACCATTCCATAAAAATGGAGCTCTATAGGAGAAAGCCCTGCCTCCAGCTGTTTGCTTAGAAATTCTAGAGGCCTGCGTCTTGTGACCGTAGCGTACGTGTAGGTATGTACGGCAGGACCAAATCAGAGAGATAGGTAGGAGCAAGCCCATGTAATGCTTTGTAGGTTAGCAGTAAAATCTTGAAATCAGCCCTTGCCTTAACAGGAAGCCAGTGTAGGGAGGCTAGCACTGGAGTAATATGATCAGATTTTTTGGTTCTAATCAGGATTCTAGCAGCCGTATTTAGCACTAACTGAAGTTTATTTAGTGCTTTATCCGGGTAGTCGGAAAGTAGAGCATTGCAGTAGTCTAACCTAGAAGCCAAGAGAATGCCTGACAGGTCGAAAGACGTGTTGGACACTACCGTGAAAATGGTTAACTTTGTTAAAGCAAGGCCCCTGAACTCTCATGTATTTTATGCACTATGCAATGATATGGGCAGCGACCATGTAACGCTTTTACAACATACAGAAATGCACTGGTTATCAAGGGGCAGAGTATTGCCCCTTTTTTTGAGAGACGAGCTTAAAGTTTTCTTTACTGACCATCATTTTCACTTGTCTGACTGCTTGCATGATGATGAGTTTCTCACACAACTGGCCTATCTGGGTGATATTTTTCTCGCCTGAATGATCTGAACCTAGGATTACAGGGACTCTCCACAACTATATTCAATGTGCGCGACAAAATTGAGGCTATGATTAAGAAGTTGGAACTCTTCTCTGTCTACATTATTAAGGACAACACACAGGTCTTTCCTTTCATTGTATGATTTTTTGTGTGCAAATGAACTCAAGTTTACGAACAATGTCAAATGTGATATAGCGAAGCACTTGAGTGAGTTAGGTGCGCAATTACGCAGGTACTTTCCCAAAACGGATGACACAAACAACTGGATTCGTTATCCCTTTCATGCCCTGCCTCCAGTCCACTTAACAAGAGAGCCTCATCAAAATTGCAACAAGCGGTTCTGTGAAAATGGAATTTAATCAGAAGCCACTGCCAGATTTCTGGATTGGGCTGCGCTCAAGAGTTTCTTGCCTTGGCAAATCACGCTGTTAAGACACTGATGCCCTTTGCAACCACGTACCTATGTGAGAGTGGTTTCTCGGCCCTCACTAGCATGAAAACTAAATACAGACCGTGTGTGGAAAATGATTTAAGACTGAGACTCTCGCCAATACAACCCAACATTGTAGAGTTATGTGCATCCTGTCAAGCACATCCTTCTCATTAATTCACAATTTTAAAAGTTATATTTGTAAGATGGATGAATAAAGAGCAAAAGTATTGATAATTATTATATTATTATTTGTGCCCTGTCCTATAAGAGCTCTTTGTCACTTCCCACGAGCTGGGTTCTGACAAAAACTCACACTCATTCTTATGTTTAATACATGTATTGTATAGTGTGTGTGTGGCAGGCTTACAATGATGGCAAAAAACAACATTTGAGAGTGCGCTGACCCTGGTACTAGAGGGGTATGCAACTGGACGTTGAATGTTATTTATTTTATTTAGTAATTTTTTTTTACCCCTTTTTCTCCCCAATTTCGTGGTATCCAATTGTTGTAGTAGCTACTATCTTGTCTCATCGCTACAACTCCCGTACGGGCTCGGGAGAGACGAAGATTGGAAGTCATGCGTCCTCCGATACACAACCCAACCAAGCCGCACTGCTTCTTAACACAGCGTGCATCCAACCCGGAAGCCAGCCGCACCAATGCGCCGGAGGAAACACCGTGCACCTGGCCACCTTGGTTAGCGCACACTGCGCCCAGCCCGCCACAGGAGTCGCTGGTGTGCGATGAGACAAGGACACCCCTACCGACCAAGCCCTCCTTAACCCGGGCGACGCTAGGCCAATTGTGCGTCGCCCCACGGACCTCCCGGTCGCGGCCGGTTACGACAGAGCCTGGGCGCGAACCCAGGGACTGCAGTACAGCGCCCTTAACCACTGCGCCACCCGGGAGGCCCCGGACGTTGAATGTTTGAAAGGTTACGGGACTATAACAAGTTTGGGAACTACTGCGCTAGAGCATTAGTGAGATTGGGCACTGACGTTAGCTGATTAGGCCTGGCTCGCAGTTGGCGTTCAAACTCATTCCAATGGTGTTCGATGGGGTTGAGGTCAGGGCTCTGTGCAGGCCAGTCAAGTTCTTTCATACCCGATCTTGACAAACATTTTCTGTATTGACCTCAATTTGTGCAGGGGGCATTGCCATGCTGAAACAGGATAGAGCCTTCCCCAAACTGTTGCCACAAAGTTGAAAGCTCAGAATTGTCTAGAATATCATTGTATGCTGTAGCGTCTAGCAGGAACCATGAAAAACAGCCCCAGACCATTTTTGTTCTCCACCAAACTTTACAGTTGGCACAATGCATTTGGGCAGGTAGCTTCAGCACTTGTCGGTCCCGTTCTGTGAGCTTGTGTGGCCTACTACTTCACGACTGAGCCGTTGTTGCTCCTAGACATTTTCACTTCACAATAACAGCAATAACACAATAACATCCTATGACGGTGCCACGTTCAAAGTCACTGAGCTCTTCAGTACGGGCCATTCTACTGCCAATGTTTGTCAATGAAGATTACATAGCTGTGTGCTTGATTTTATACACCTGCCAGCAATGGATGTGACTGAAATAGCCGAATTCACTAATTTGAACGGGGGTCCTACATACTTTTGGCCATGTAGTGTAGGTGCACAGGTCGAGAGAAATGTGACAAGACATTGACACAATCAATACCGCCTTGCACAATCTTACCTGCATCTAGCTGATCTAGGGTGTAATCATTAGTCTAACAGTTGCAAATGAGAGTTTCTTTTGGTCAATTTCAGGTATGTTTATCCCCATTTTGTTCCATTTGCTTCCATTTAAGATAAAAAAAAAAAAAAACAGAATCAGCGGAATGAATACACCCCTGATCATACGCAAAGACAGTTCATAGCAGCCACATTCAAACAGAATGATCCTTTTGATCGTTGGATAATTCCTTCTCGCATCTACGCGTTCTCCTCCTCTCACCTTTTCCTTTCGCTTGTGGACTTCAGTGCACAACACATCAGTTGTCTGTAACCAGGCGAAAAAACCTTTCCAAGCCAAATCTTTATATCATAAACACTAACCGCTACACACAGCCTACATCGTGGTAACCATATTAGCTAACGTCAAGTCAACATAGCTACCCGAACTAAAGTGTTCGTAAAGGCGCTACAATCATGCTGTACAGTGTACTGTTAGAAAGCAGTTTAGCAGTTTCACCAGCGGGCCCCGGTGGCAATAAATTCATCAAACCAAGAGCTTACCTTGACTTGGAATAGTTCCAGTGTTGGATAGCCATAGCCAGCTAGGTAACATTAAATCTCTCTCTGTTGGAGTAGGCTAAACTCTCTAGCTGCATTTGCTAGGTCAATAAGTGAAAATGAAAAAAATATGAAATATAGCTAGCTCTCTCTCTCGCGCACGTGCTTCTCCTTAATTTTTGAATAAAATAATTAGTTCAAAACTGTTCGGCTATTGTCTTTCTCTCTCTTTGAGTCACCTACTCACCCCATTTTATTCACTGCAGTGATAGCTAGCTGTAGCTTATGCTTTCAGTACTAGTTTCATTCTCTGATCCTTTGATTGGGTGGACAACATGTCAGTTCATGCTGCAAGAGCTCTGATAGGCCTGGAGAACGTCCTCCGGAAGTTGTCATAATTACTGTTTAAGTCTATGGAAGGGAGTGAGATCCACGAGCCTCCAGGGTTTTGTATTGAAGTCATAAAATAAAATAGATCAGATATACAGTGTAGAAATTGTTAATGTTGCCCATTATCAGCAACCATCACTCCTGTGTTCCAATGGCACTTTGTGTTAGCTAATCCAAGTTTAGAATTTTAAAAGGCTAATTGATCATTAGAAAACCATTTTGCAATTATGTTAGCACAGCTGAAAACTGTTCTGATTAAAGAATCAATAAATCTGGCCTTCTTTAGACAAGTTGAGTATCTGGAGCGTCAGCATTTGTGGGTTCAATTACAGGCTCAAAATGTCCAGAAACAAATAACTTTCTTCTGAAACTCGTCAGTCTATTCTTGTTCTGAGAAATTAAGGCTATTCCATGCGACAAATTGCCAGGAAACTGAAGATCTCGTATAACGCTGTGTACTACTCCCTTCACAGAACAGCGCAAACTGGCTCTAACCAGAATAGAAAGTGGGAGGCTCCGGTGCACAACTGAGCAAGAGGACAAGTACATTAGAGTGTCTAGTTTGAGAAACAGACGCCTCACAAGTCCTCAACAGGCAGCTTCATTAAATAGTACCCACAAAATACCAGTCTCAACGTCAACAGTGAAGAGGTGACTCCAGGATGCTGGCCTTCTAGGCAGAGTTCCTATGTCCAGTGTCTGTGTTCTTTTGCCCATCTTCATCTTTTCTTTTTATTGGCCAATCTGAGATATGGCTTTTTCTTCCAACTCTGCAGCGATGCTCCCCATTCTACCTTACAGAGCTTGAGAGGATCTGTAGAGAAGAATGGGAGAAACTCCCCAAATACAGGTGTGCCAAGCGTCATACCTAAGAAGACTTGAGGCTGTAATCACTGCCAAAGGTGCTTCAACCAAGTACCGACTAAAGGGTCTGAATACTTATGTAAATGTCATAAATCAGTGTAGATGAAGAAGAGGAGACAGGTTAAAGAAGGATGTTTAAGCCTTGAGACAATTTAGACATGGATTGTGTATGTGTGCCATTCAGAGGGTGAATGAGCAAGACAAAATATTTAAGTGCCTTTGAATGGGGTATGGTAGTAGGTGCCAGGCACACCGGTTTGTGTGCGTCAAGAACTGCAACGCTGCTGGGTTTTTCACAGTTTCCTGTGTCTATCAAGCGTGATCCACCACCCAAAGGAAATCCAGCCAACTTGACACAACTATGTGAAGCAATGGAGCTAACATGGAACATGGGCCAGCATCCATGTGGAACGCTTTCCACATTTTGTTGTGTTACAGCCTGAATTTAAAATGGATTACATTTTGATGCTGTGTCACTGATCTCGACATACCCCACGATGTCAAAGTGGAATTATGTTTTTAAATTAATATTTTTTTGTAATTAATAAAACATGAAAAGCTGAAATGTCTCGAGTCAATAAGTATTCAATCCCTTTTTTATGGCAATTCCAACACAACACATCACTGAGTACCACTCTTCATTTTATCAAGCATGATGGTGGCTGCATCATGTTATGAGTATGCTTGTCATCAGCAAGGACTATGGAGTTTTTTAGGATGAAAAGAAAAAGGAATAGAGCTAAGCACAGGCACTGGGAGACAAATTCACCTTTAAGTAGGACAATAACCTAAAACACAAGGCCAAATATACACTTGAGTTACTAACCAAGAACACATTGATTGTTCTTGAGTAGCCTAGTTACAGTTTTGACTTAAAATCGGCTTGAAAATCTATAGCAAGACTTGCAAATGGCTGTCTAGCAATGACCAACAACCAACTTGACTGAGGTTGAATATTTTTTTCATAATAATGTGCAAATATTGTACAATATAGGTTTGCAAAACTCTTAGAGACTTACCCAGAAAGACTCACTGCTGTAATTGCCGATAAAGGTGATTCTAACATGTATTGACTCAGGGGGATGAATACTTATCTAATAAACATATATTAGTGTTTTATTTTCCTTTAATTAAAAAAAGATGACATTTTTCTTCCAATATGACATTACACAGGATTGTATAGATTGTTGTATTTAAAAAATAAATAAATAATTCCATCCATTATAATCCCACTTTGTAACACAACAAAATGTGGGAAAGTAATGGGTTGTGATTACTTTCTGACAGCACTGTATATGCTAATGAGTGAATGAAACAAATGCAAATGTGAATTAACAATTGCTTCAATTGCTTAATTTTTTTGTGTGTAGAAGAACAAGCTGTAGGATGAAAAATAGCTGCGTTTTGGCACGGGTAAAGCCGACTAGCCCTAGCTAACGCTACCTAGCTAACACTATCTTACAAATCGATACTTGGGGTCAAAGTATCGATAAAATATAGTCCAAAATAATGTTGCGATATGTAACTAACATTTTTTCCCCCCCAATACTACTGTCACCTTGCCGGAGGGGGTTAAATCCCCCAGCAGGTGCAACCAAGCCAGACAGGTTGAAGGGTAGGAGGCAGACCAAGCAGTCTCTGGCCCTGCAGGTTGGGGGTTGTGCATGGGGCTAACTCCTCCACCACATAAACAATAACTTGCTACAGAAACCTTTACTAAAGAAAGAAACAGACTGGATCAAAGGCAATGACCCAGGGGGGATATTCTCTCTCCCGTGACTGAAGGATAAAGGCTAGTGCTAACTTAAAAGCCATTAAAGTCAAGTCTGTCTGGTCAGTGTTTGAGGTTATTAGATGGTGGATCATTAGATTGGCTTTCATTTCTTTCTTCATCAACTGTCTAAAACACTTTGGAGTGAGAAGACCAAACTTGAATATTTTATTGGATTGATACTTCAACATTCATCAATACGCAAGAGTAGTTGATGAGAAACATTTCATTAAAAATGTAAATGAACGTTTTTAACAATCCTATTATTTTAACCAAGCCTTTCTAATCAGGCCCAGTTGGAGATGTGGTTATTATTCAAGGTTCATTTATGGTCTATCTCAGTTGCTTCAAATGTAAAAATAACAATTATCTGTTTAATGTACAGTGGATTAGTTTCATCATGTCTTTGATTGGGTTACAGTATTCTTTATTTGGATCCCCGTGAACTGACACCTTGGCAACCGCTAGTCTTCCTGGTATCTTCTAGTCAAGTGTTTCTTCTATAACTAAAAGTACCAGGTACCCAAACTTCTGGCCAAAAGTTTTGCTACTCTCTACTGATACGGGGTAAAGACCCTCAGTCACGGTGTTTACACCTGTATTCTCAGCAGGTATTGATTCCCTTTGTTTTGACTGTTCAGATAAAGGCATAATCTTACTGGATCCCTGGTGTGAGACAGTCAAGGTGGTCAGTGCAGGAACTAAGCACACAGAGATGACTGTGGATAAGAGGTCTGTCTGTCTGTCTGTCTGCGTGTGTGTGTGTGTGTGTGTGCACCATTGTGTTTGATCAGACTCAGTAGTAGAGCAGTAATGAATGTCTCCTCTCCTGCCCCAGGTCCCACTGTCTACAAAGCCTTTAACCAGCAGCACAGGCAGGGTTCTGGGGCCTCAACACTGGGGTATCTCCCTCTCCACCACAGACTGTCTATCTCCCTGTGAGCCCCCACAGACAAAGCCCTCATTACAGACCAACCTCCAGACCCCCCACATACACATAGCATCTCACACACCATTGCCCAGAGCAGAGAAATACCAAGTGAGAAAAGTTCCAGCAGGGAAAGAGTTTAAGTCCATTTGAACTTTGAATCTGTTCTGTCCTGCTGAGGTCTCAAGATTGTCTAAGCGTCTATTCTTATGCTTGAACTTCATAACAGAAAGGAGTTTATGTTAGATTCAGTATACCAACAGATACTGTATGGATGGATTCGTGCATTGTCTTCAAACACATGACTGTATTTGCATTTGATGGTGTCTAAATATAGGAAGGGAAATGGGTAATCACAACAAAGTCGTTAAATTAGTCTTAGTACTCAACCGGTGACTGCTTTCAAGCTGCAAACAAGACTGTGCACAGTATGTGTATAGATGTAGGTCTGCCTGCTCTCCTCCTCAATTCTCTTAAAGAGTTGTTCCCTTCAAAGTCATTGTCTTGTTCTGTAAATATGTCTTTCTCTGTGAAAGGAGGCAACACTATTGGCTTTTTACATGGTATGTTTGGGTCAGTAGCCTCAGTCTATTGTTTTATGTGACAAGCTCTCAAGATTCAGTCAGTGCATTGAAATCCTAGGGCTCCCCAGTCCTGTTCTTGTTCAAAGACTTAGAGATAGGTACATGATTGTCCTTAGATTGATCAAATATTTTGGTTTTCGTGTTAAAACATGATTTTATTAGAGATCTACCACAAACAAGAGGTGTTGCTCTGCCATTGTCAATCTAGAACAATCTAGATGGACACAGTTAGACACATAGGACATGATCAACGGTGATCAAGATGCACAATCAAATATCGAGAGAAAAAGCAGTAAACAAGTTACACAGCAGTAAAAAACTGGCCTATGACTTTAAGAGTGCTTACATTGATTCTCTCAGTTCCATCCCTCAGCTCTATAAACAAGTGGCAGGGCTTCCACTGGGCTGAAACAATCTCAGAATTAGAACTTGTAACACTGGTTGTCTCTGATTCCCTGATAACAACTAACAGTTAGTTTCACAAGGCTGGAGCAGTTTAAGAAAAGCCTCATCTGCCAGCTGTTTTCCTTGATACTTTAGGGATAATGGGAAAATCTCTATTTTGTGAGCCGAGCAGCTCATTTTTCATTGCTGTAGCTCGGGGGTTAAATGGGTTCAATAACACAAGCTGAGACTCTGATTGCAAACAAATACTGGAGATTTCCAACTGTAGTCAATTTGGAGTACTTTACTTATCTCTTGGTCCGTGATGAACCCCTATATCAACAACTATTTGTCAATTAGTGAACATGGGTCGTGTTCAGGACTGCACAATGTTTTGCAACAGTATTTTTTATTTTTTGTTATTGGTCAAATTCAGATTCAAATGACATGGCATCTCACCGTTTAAAACATTTCAGACACAGATGTCTGTCTTTGTCTTGGTGCCATGGAAAGGAAAACTCATGTGAAGAAAATAACTATTCCCTTTGTCTGTCCTTCAGGGCAGCTGAGATCCTTTACTCCCTGACCCTGGCTAATATTCAGAGGTTTGGGAAGCTGAATGATTTCCCAGCTGTGGAGAACAACAGACTGCTCACTGAAGCCAGGAGGAACCTGGGCCTGTTCCAGCATCATGACGCCATCACAGGCACCGGCAAGGACATGGTAGTGATCGACTACGGTACCAGGTGTCACTCTGGTTTATGACTTTTATTTGTTTTCATTGTCTTATTTGATTTGGAGAGATGCAGTGTAGACATGGACACACTGATTAATCATGAGTTAAAGGGATTGCACTGACATGGTTTAGTGATTATACTGTATTCAGCGTTGGGACGTAGACATTGGTTGAATGAAAGTGAAACACTATTTGACTCTGAGCTTTGACTGCTTTCCTCTGGGCATTTACTAAAAACAATTCTCTCTTCTCAGGTTGTTTCATTCCATTTTGAATTTGAACCAAGTGATTGTCAACTCCGCACACTGGCTGGTGTTAAAGGACAAAAGTGCATACAGTCACAATCCGTCAAAAGCCTTTCTTCAAATGGTGAGTAAATTTCGGTGTTTTAATTTCGGTGTTGAAACAAGGGTGTTGGTTGTGCATAGCAACATTTTCAGATTAGTAGAGTGATTTTCAAAGGGTGACGGTTGATGGTGGTGGTACAGGGAGTGAAGTGCATGCAGTAGCTACCTTTTGAAGTGTTTATTTACCATACTCTACCTTCGACAAAATCCCTCCAGCAGGCACAACATCAGGATTTTAATATGCAAATTGCCCCGGCAGGAAGTCAACATCAATTTTCAGAGAAATGTAACCTCTTCCACTTCGTTGTTTTGCTACAGCAGCTGAAAATATGCTTGATATGAATCTCACTCACCCCAACCTAATGACATTTGTATTGGGAAGTGAATGAGCCTTAGACGCTTAAATAGCTTCTCAATTCCCAAAAGTGGGAGCCAATACCACAACAACAAAATTAAATACATTTTTCAAATGTGTCTCAAAGAATTGAAAATAGTCTGTGGACTATGTGTTGGTGTAGCTACACCAGATGTGTTATTTTGCAAATCAACTCAATCTCATGCAAATTTCTCTCAGGATGACATCCAGCCTTCTCAAGATGCCCTGCCTCAAAAAAACGTTCTGAAAATCAGCTCACAGCCTAGGTATGTCGCTGTAAAAATATTACTCCCTTTTCCCTCACAACATTCTGGCTGATATTATGGCCCCTTATGACCCCACATTCCAAATATGTCTTAGAAAAGTATAGGAAGTTATAGTCTGGTCAGGTTGAACAGTTTTGTCTGGATATGTGTCTGTACTTTCAGACTTATCAGATCAAAACATTAGCAGCTTGTACCAACAGATCTTTTTCCCCCAGGTCTGTGGTCGTCTACAACCCCACGGAGCAGGACCGCACGTCAGTGGTGACCGTGTACGTGAACACGCCCCACGTGTGTGTGATCACAGACCACGATCACCCCGTCCCCGCTCAGGTTAGCGCAGTCTGGGACGACTCCACCACAGCTTCCACAGAGGCCTTCCAGGTATGAGTGTCTGTTACATTGTTTTGTTATCAATTATTTTTGTATATCCTTTATTTATCCAGGTTAATTCCCTGCATCAATTGTTTTTTATTAAGCTTCAAATTCAGATACATTCATGAATGATAATATGAGTATCAGGTAGTATCAGGCAGTATCAAGTATTAACATGCAGTATCAGGTAGTATCAAGCAGTATCAGCTAATATCAGGCAGTATCAGGTATTATCTGGCTGTATCTGGCAGTATCAGGTAGTAAGGCAGGCAGTATCAGGTCATATCAGGCAGTATCATGCAGTTTCCGGTAGTATCAAGCCGTATAAAGCAGTATCAGGTAATATCAGGCAGTACAGTATCTGACAGTATCAGGTAATGTCAGGCAGGCAGTATCAGGTATTATCACCTAGTATCAGGCAGTATCTGGCAGTATCAGGTAGTAATGTAGGCTGTATCAGGTATTATCACACAGTATCAGGTCATATCAGGCAGTATCAGGCAGTATCAGGTAGTATCAGGCAATATCAGGTAGTATTAGGTAGTGTCAAGCAGTATCAGGTAATGTCAGGCAGGCAGTATCAGGTATTATCACGCAGTATCAGGCAGTATCAGGTAACATCAGGCAGTATCAGGTATTATCATGCAGTATCTGGCAGTATTAGGTAGTAAGGCAGGTAGTATCATGTAGTAAGCTAGGCAGTTTCAGGTAATATCAGGCAGAATCAGGTAGTATCATGCATTATCAGGCAGTATCTGGCAGTATCAAGTAGTAAGGCAGGCAGTATCATGCAGTATCAGGTCATATCAGGCAGTAAGTTTCAGGCAGTTTCAGGTAGTATCAAGCCTTTTCAAGCAGTATCAGGTAATATCAGGCAGTATCTGACAATATCTGGCAGTATCAGGTAGTAAGGCAGGTAGTATCAGGTATTATCAAGCGGTATCAGGTATTATCACGCAGTATCAGGTATTATCACGCAGTATCAGATATTATCACGCGTATCAGGTAGGCTTGTCACGATACCAACATTTACAAACAATCTGATACCAGGCAAAGTATCACGATGCCGGCTATCATTGGGATACCACGGTGGGAAAAAAATCAGTAACCTAGCATCCTGTTCGCCCCTTCCCGGATGCTTGTCACGGAAATTCACAACTTCTACTCAATACAGCACATTGAATTTAACTTACCTGTGATTTGAGTGCAGGAATGGAAGTTAACAGACACATTCACTCACTCACGCTCCCTCCCACACACACACACATGCACACGCACACACGCACACACACACACACACGCACACACACACACACACACACACACACACGCACACACACACACACACACACACGCACACACACGTGCACGCACACGCACACACACACGCACACACACACACACACACGCACACACACACACACACACACACACACACACACACACACACACACACACACACACACACACACACACCACTCTCTCTCTCTCTCTCTCTCTCCCGCAAATATACATACACACACTGATCCCAACTTTTAAACGTTAAGCACCAAACAGTATTTAAGGAGCACCAGAAATAAATAGATTGATGATGTAGTTTAGTTTTACATTAGATGAATAGCAGACCCTTTTCCTTTCTTCCTGTGCCTATAAAATTTGCCTAGACCTACTGTCAATTTACCAGATTGTTAGCTGAACAACGTTGTTTGTTATCAAACCAATAATTAGCGACCTGGGATTAGTTTAAAACAGACTGCGACATGGTTTGTGAAATTATATCAAATGCGCGTGAATCCCAATAGAAAGAAAAAAGGTATCTCTGGTAATATGGTGCTTTGTGTGATATATTGTTGTCTCTACCTTCATGCCCTTTGTGCTGTTGTCTGTACCCTGTTTAGTGCTGCTACCATGTTGTGTTGCTACCATGTTGTTGTCATGTTGTGTTGCTGCCATGCTGTGTTGTCATGTGTTGCTGCCATGCTATGTTGTTGTCTTAGGTCTCTCTTTATGTAGCGTTGTCTCTCTTGTCGTGATGTGTGTTTTGTCCTATATTTTTATTTAATTTATTTATATTTTTAATCCCAGCCCCCGTCCCCGCAAGATGCCTTTTGGTTGGCCGTCGTTGTAAATAAGAATTTGTTCTTAAATGACTTGCCTAGTTAAAAAATAAATAAAATAAAAAACATGGTCATATTGTTTTAACTGTTTAGGCTAGAGACAAGCTGTTTTCTTTGCTGTAAAGCTGCAAGCATGCCTGACACTCAGAGGCTGCATGGCAGTGAACTTGCAAAGTCTACTCAGACTAGTCAGTGCTCTTGGTTGTAACAATGCATCAACAACATTGCTCACTTTGCACGCTGCTCCAATTTAACAAGTGTACAAATGTAAAAAGACTCATCAGGATCTGGGTTTGCATCCATGCTCGCTATCACGGCTAAATTATATATTTTTAAAACTGACGGAGGAATAGACGCGCATGAAGAGCAGATGGAGAGAAGCAGGTGAGTGAGGATTGGTAGGAGATGCAGAGAGAAGCAGGTGAGTGAGGACTGGTAGGAGATGCAGAGAGAAGCAGGTGAGTGAGGACTGGTAGGAGATGCAGAGAGAAGCAGGTGAGTGAGGACTGGTAGGAGATGCAGGTGAGTGAGGACTGGCAGGGGACGCATAGAGAAGCAGGTGAGTGAGGGCTGGCAGGGGACGCAGAGAGAAGCAGGTGAGTGAGGGCTGGCAGGGAACGCAGAGAGAAGCTGGTGCGTGAGGGCTGGTAGGGGACGTTGAGAGAAGCAGGTGAGTGAGTGCTGGCAGGGGAGGGGACGCAGAGAGAAGCAGGTGAGTGAGGCCTGGCAGGGGACGCAGAGAGAAGCAGGTGAGTGAGGGCTGGTAGGGGATGAGGCTGGATGATTACAGCTGACACATGTGATATGCGCATGAAAGTGAAGTGGATATGATTGGACCTGCGAATTCAAGAGACTAGTAGCTGATGTTTCAATTCAACTGAATTTATAAACCAAACCGACTTTATAAATATTTTATAACAGGCGCCAGCAGGTTCTTTAGATCGGTAGGGCTGAAAAAGTTGGTAGTATCATATGAAACTACTGTACTACGGTATTCTAAAATGTTGGTATCATAAGTATCATGACGTTTTGGCATTGTGATATTAACGTGGTACCAGTATACTGTTCAACATTAGTATCAGGTAGTATCGGGCAGTATCAGGTCCAATCATCCTGTGTTCTGCCTTACAAACAGGACAACGGAGTGGATCCTATGCAGCGACCCAAAAAAAACGACTCCGAAAGAGAGGGAAACGAGGCGGTCTTCTGGTCAGACTCCGGAGACGGGCACAGCGCACACCACTCCCTAGCATTCTTCTTGCCAATGTCCAGTCTCTTGACAACAAGGTTGATGAAATCCGAGCAAGGGTAGCATTCCAGAGGGACATCAGAGACTGTAACGTTCTTTGCTTCACGGAAACGTGGCTTACTGGAGAGACGCTATCCGAAGCGGTGCAGCCAACAGGTTTCTCCACGCATCGCGCAGACAGGAAAAAACATCTTTCTGGTAAAAAGAGGGGCGGGGGCGTATGCCTTATGACTAACGTGACATGGTGCGATGAAAGAAACATACAGGAACTCAAATCCTTCTGTTCACCTGATTTAGAATTCCTCACAATCAAATGTAGACCGCATTATCTACCAAGAGAATTCTCTTCGATTATAATCACAGCCGTATATATCCCCCCCCAAGCAGACACATCGATGGCTCTGAACGAACTTTATTTAACTCTCTGCAAACTGGAAACAATTTATCCGGAGGCTGCATTCATTGTAGCTGGGGATTTTAACAAGGCTAATCTGAAAACAAGACTCCCCAAATTTTATCAGCATATCGATTGCGCAACCAGGGGAGGAAAGACCTTGGACCATTGTTACTCTAACTTCCGCGACGCATATAAGGCCCTGCCCCGCCCCCCTTTCGGAAAAGCTGACCACGACTCCATTTTGTTGATCCCTGCCTACAGACAGAAACTAAAACAAGAGGCTCCCACGCTGAGGTCTGTCCAACGCTGGTCCGACCAAGCTGACTCCACACTCCAAGACTGCTTCCATCACGTGGACTGGGAGATGTTTCGTATTGCGTCAGATAACAACATTGACGAATACGCTGATTCGGTGTGCGAGTTCATTAGAACGTGCGTTGAAGATGTCGTTCCCATAGCAACGATTAAAACATTCCCTAACCAGAAACCGTGGATTGATGGCAGCATTCGTGTGAAACTGAAAGCGCGAACCACTGCTTTTAATCAGGGCAAGGTGTCTGGTAACATGACCGAATACAAACAGTGCAGCTATTCCCTCCGCAAGGCTATCAAACAAGCTAAGCGCCAGTACAGAGACAAAGTAGAATCTCAATTCAACGGCTCAGACACAAGAGGCATGTGGCAGGGTCTACAGTCAATCACGGACTACAGGAAGAAACCCAGCCCAGTCACGGACCAGGATGTCTTGCTCCCAGGCAGACTAAATAACTTTTTTGCCCGCTTTGAGGACAATACAGTGCCACTGACACGGCCTGCAACGAAAACATGCGGTCTCTCCTTCACTGCAGCCGAGGTGAGTAAGACATTTAAACGTGTTAACCCTCGCAAGGCTGCAGGCCCAGATGGCATCCCCAGCCGCGCCCTCAGAGCATGCGCAGACCAGCTGGCCGGTGTGTTTACGGACATATTCAATCAATCCCTATACCAGTCTGCTGTTCCCACATGCTTCAAGAGGGCCACCATTGTTCCTGTTCCCAAGAAAGCTAAGGTAACTGAGCTAAATGACTACCGCCCCGTAGCACTCACATCCGTCATCATGAAGTGCTTTGAGAGACTAGTCAAGGACCATATCACCTCCACCCTACCTGACACCCTAGACCCACTCCAATTTGCTTACCGCCCAAATAGGTCCACAGACGATGCAATCTCAACCACACTGCACACTGCCCTAACCCATCTGGACAAGAGGAATACCTATGTGAGAATGCTGTTCATCGACTACAGCTCGGCATTCAACACCATAGTACCCTCCAAGCTCGTCATCAAGCTCGAGACCCTGGGTCTCGACCCCGCCCTGTGCAACTGGGTACTGGACTTCCTGACGGGCCGCCCCCAGGTGGTGAGGGTAGGCAACAACATCTCCTCCCCGCTGATCCTCAACACTGGGGCCCCACAAGGTTGCGTTCTGAGCCCTCTCCTGTACTCCCTGTTCACCCACGACTGCGTGGCCACGCACGCCTCCAACTCAATCATCAAGTTTGCGGACGACACAACAGTGGTAGGCTTGATTACCAACAACGATGAGACGGCCTACAGGGAGGAGGTGAGGGCCCTCGGAGTGTGGTGTCAGGAAAACAACCTCACACTCAACGTCAACAAAACTAAGGAGATGATTGTGGACTTCAGGAAACAGCAGAGGGAACACCCCCCTATCCACATCGATGGAACAGTAGTGGAGAGGGTAGCAAGTTTTAAGTTCCTCGGCATACACATCACAGACAAACTGAATTGGTCCACTCACACAGACAGCATCGTGAAGAAGGCGCAGCAGCGCCTCTTCAACCTCAGGAGGCTGAAGAAATTCGGCTTGTCACCAAAAGCACTCACAAACTTCTACAGATGCACAATCGAGAGCATCCTGGCGGGCTGTATCACCGCCTGGTATGGCAACTGCACCGCCCTCAACCGTAAGGCTCTCCAGAGGGTAGTGAGGTCTGCACAACGCATCACCGGGGGCAAACTACCTGCCCTCCAGGACACCTACACCACCCGATGTCACAGGAAGGCCATAAAGATCATCAAGGACATCAACCACCCGAGCCACTGCCTGTTCACCCCGCTATCATCCAGAAGGCGAGGTCAGTACAGGTGCATCAAAGCTGGGACCGAGAGACTGAAAAACAGCTTCTATCTCAAGGCCATCAGACTGTTAAACAGCCACCACTAACACTGAGTGGCTGCTGCCAACACACTGACACTGACTCAACTCCAGCCACTTTAATAATGGGAATTGATGGGAAATGATGTAAATATATCACTAGCCACTTTAAACAATGCTACCTTATATAAATGTTACTTACCCTACATTATTCATCTCATATGCATACGTATATACTGTACTCTATATCATCGACGGTATCCTTATGTAATACATGTATCACTAGCCACTTTATACTATACTATGCCACTTTGTTTACATACTCATCTCATTTGTACATACTGTACCCGATACCATCTACTGTATCTTGCCTATGCTGCTCTGTACCATCACTCATTCATATATCCTTATGTACATATTCTTTATCCCCTTACACTGTGTACACGACAGTAGTTTTGGAATTGTTAGTTAGATTACTTGTTATTACTGCATTGTCGGAACTAGAAGCACAAGCATTTCGCTACACTCGCATTAACATCTGCTAACCATGTGTATGTGACAAATAAAATTTGATTTGATTTGATTTGATTTGATTTGATTTATTTGAGGCAGTATCAGGTAGTATCAGACAGTATCAGGTAGTATCAGTCCGTATCAGGCAGTATCAGGTATTATCAGTATCGGTCAGTATCAGGCAGGTAGTGTCAGGCAGTATCAGTCAGTATCAGGCAGTATCAGGTAGTGTCAGGCAGTGTCAGGCAGGTAGTGTGGCAGTATCAGTCAGTATCAGGTAGTATCAGGCAGTATCAGACAGTGTCAGGCAGTATCAGTCAGTATCAGGCAGTATCGGGTAGTATCAGGTAGTATCAGGCAGTGTCAGGTAGTATCAGGCAGGTAGTGTCAGGCAGTATCAGGTAGTGTCAGGCAGTATCAGACAAGTCTGTGTATGGATGCAGAAACCCAAAGCTGTGGTCTTTTTAGTTTGGAATAGAGATTGATCACCAATGTATTACCATTTTGTGGTGAAACAGAGACGTTTTCTGTTTATGCTTTCTTTTCACTTTATCTCATGTATTGGTGTTTTCTCTCCCGGGCAGTTGTCCTTCGTAGCTCAGGTGCCAGCGCTGGGTCTTGGGCTGTACCAGTTGAGTACGGCTGTGAGCGGCGGGGCGGAGACGGCAGAGTATGTTTTCCTCAGGCAAGGCGGCGAACTATCCGTCAACATGAAGCACTTCACCGTCAACATCCCCCAGGACGCCTCCACCCCCCTCAGCATCCACAACCCCCACATCCAGATCTGGAGCTCCCCCACCACCGGCCTGATGGAGGTAAGCCATGCACAGCACAGCATAGCAAAGCTTAGCACAGCTTAGCACAGCACAGCATAGCAAACAGGGCCTAAAATGAACACCCAACACCTGCCAAATCCGGCTAGATTTTGGCATCAGCGGGTAAGACGTTCATTTCACCAGCCATGTTGGCGAGTGGCCAGGGCTCCACAGTGCAAGCATTTCACTCGCATTTGTGAATATAAATCATGATCACATTTATAGTCAAATAAATGTTGCAGTTGCTGTTTTCAAAGTATTTCTGCAGTTTTGTTTTATAACTGCTAAATGAATCGCATAAAGTCAAAGAACTACAAATCCCACACAGTTTATCTTGTGCTGCAACACTGCCTGGCTGGGGGCTGTGCACACGTGAAGAGCTAAGTGAAAGATTTATTTTTAGAAGCGCTGCACGCAGGCATACAAGTCGGTCTAACTTACGTGAAACTAAAGTTTACTGAAGTGAAACTTTGTCCTTGCATTTCTTGGCTATTTACATGGTCTTGTTCACAAGCTAGGTCGTTTTTTCGATGTTTGAGTTTCAACCGTTAGATAAAAGAAGACAACGCTTCTACTAGTCAAACTCAATCTCACAGACACAAACATGACTCCAGACACGCTGCCGCGGTAACCTTGAAACTTTTTGTCTCATCTGTGATATTTTGGTTAAAAGACACAGGTCACAAAAAAAATTCTGAAGTAATATACCACATTACTTCTTACTAGTAATACATTTCTTGTTTTAGAAACATTACAACGCATGCTCATATGATTTTTTGTGTGTTTTGTTGGTGTAATTTTAGCAGGGGAAAAATATTTTGGTTGGTAAAAAATCTGAGTGGCTTGTAGATTTTTAAAACTACCTACCACAGTGGTTGGTGGACCAAAAAGTACATTTTATGCCCTGATAGCAAAGCTTAGCACAGCATAGCACAGCACAGCAGAGCACAGCATAGTTCAGATCACAGATGTTTTATTGTCACATACACCAGATAGGTGCAGTGAAATGTGCTGTTTTACAGGGTCAGCATTAGTAGTACGGTAATGCATAGCACTGCACAACACAGCATAGCATACATAGTAAAGCATAGCACTACACAGCAGGGCATTGAACCAGAGTCATAAAGCGTATAGTGACTGTGACCCATAGGGCATTGCACTGAAAGTTCGCATGGAATATATCACTCTTCTAGACTGTCAATGGGGCTGACCGGGTATCAAACCAGGGTTGTCTGTGTGACACAAGACTACATTATTCCTCTGAGCTAAAGCCTAGGCATTAGTTGTGGGATGTCATACGAGCCTTCCGGTCTCAGGCATGAGTACTCATCACATTGTTCATCAAATCAGCTCAGCTACAACAACACACGATACAGAAGGTGTCTTATTATTATACCGGTAGCTCTGTTCGCTCTCATCATGGATGCCAAACTGTCAGTGTAATGGTGATGATGTACAGTGGGCCAAAAAAAGTATTTAGTCAGCCACCAATTGTGCAAGTTCTCCCACTTAAAAAGATGTAATTTTCATCATAGGTACACTTCAACTATGACAGACGAAATTAGAAAAAAAATCCAGAAAATCACATTGTAGGATTTTTAATGAATTTATTTGCAAATTATGGTGGAAAATAAGTATTTGGTCACTTACAAACAAGCAAGATTTCTGGCTCTCACAGACCTGTAACTTCTTCTTTAAGAGGCTCCTCTGTCCTCCACTCGTTACCTGTATTAATGGCACCTGTTTGAACTTGTTATTGGTATAAAAGACACCTGTCCACAACCTCAAACAGTCACACTCCAAACTCCACTATGGCCAAGACCAAAGAGCTGTCAAAGGACACCAGAAACAAAATTGTAGACCTGTACCAGGCTGGGAAGACTGAATCTGCAATAGGTAAGCAGCTTGGTTTGAAGAAATCAACTGTGGGAGCAATTATTAGGAAATGGAAGACATACAAGACCACTGACAAATCTCCCTCGATCTGGGGCTCCACGCAAGATCTCACCGCGTGAGGTCAAAATTATCACAAGAACGGTGTGCAAAAATCCCAGAACCACACGGGGGGACCTAGTGAATGACCTGCAGAGAGCTGGGACCAAAGTAACAAAGCCTACCATCAGTAACACACTACGCCGCCAGGGACTCAAATCCTGCAGTGCCAGAAGTGTCCCCCTGCTTAAGCCAGTACATGTCCAGGCCCGTCTGAAGTTTGCTAGAGAGCATTTGGATGATCCAGAAGAAGATTGGAAGAATGTCATATGGTCAGATGAAACCAAAATATAACTTTTTGGTAAAAACTAAACTCGTCGTGTTTGGAGGACAAAGAATGCTGTTGCATCCAAAGAACACCATACCTACTGTGAAGCATGGGGGTGGAAACATTATGCTTTGGGGCTGTATTTCTGCAAAGGGACCAGGACGACTGATCCGTGTAAAGGAAAGAATGAATGGGGCCATGTATCGTGAGATTTTGAGTGAAAACCTCCTTCCATTAGCAAGGGCATTGAAGATGAAATGTGGCTGGGTCTTTCAGCATGACAATGATCCCAAACACACCGCCCGGGCAACGAAGGAGTGGCTTCGTAAGAAGCATTTCAAGGTCCTGGAGTGGCCTAGCCAGTCTCCAGATCTCAACCCCATAGAAAATCTTTGGAGGGAGTTGAAAGTCCGTGTTGCCCAGCAACAGCCCCAAAACATCACTGCTCTAGAGGAGATCTGCATGGAGGAATGGGCCAAAATACCAGCAACAGTGTGTGAAATCCTTGTGAAGACTTACAGAAAACGTTTGACCTCTGTCATTGCCAACAAAGGATATATAACAAAGTATTGAGATAAACTTTTGTTATTGACCAAATACTTATTTTCTACCAAAATTGCAAATAAATTAATAAAAACAATGTGATTTTCTGGATTTTTTTTCTAATTTTGTCTGTCATAGTTGAAGTGTACCTGTGATGAACATTTGCAGGCCTCTCTCATCTTTTTAAGTGGGAGATACTTGCACATTTGGTGACTGACTAAATACTTTTTTGCCCCACTGTAAGTGTTAAATCCCGCTGTCTTCTGACTGACACCCTCAGAGATTGAAGCTGAAAGAGAACGGCTCAGAACACCAGATCAAGGTGGAGTTTGCATGGTACGGCACAACCAGCAACCGAGATAAAAGTGGAGCCTACTTGTTCCTGCCCGACGGGGAAGCCAAGGTAATCTGACACCTTTATTAAACGTGATTGATGCTCCTTTGTCAACGTGTTTCATTGTAGCTGTACTGAAACCCTGTGAAAAATAAAGGCTTCAGCTCTTACAGTTGTTCTGCTCCCCCAGTTTCCCGCTCTCTCTTCGCGCCCTTATTTGTGCTCCCTTACCAGCATGCTCTCTGTAGGAGGTATTATTGGCAGAGGATGGATAGGACATGGTGTTAGGAGTGATTTGATTCCCATTGATTTTCTGTTCTCCTCCAGATGTACTCTCCCGCCCGGTCTCCAGTGATACGGGTAACCAAAGGATCTGTGTTCTCTGAAATCACCACTACCTTCGATCACGTGACACACACTCTACGCCTGTATAACGTTCAAGGTAAGGATGGAAATTGTGTGTGTGCGTGCATGCATCTACAATTGTAAACAGTGGTGGGAAAAGTACCCAATTTTCATACTTGAGTAAAAGTAAAGATACCTTAATAGAAAATGACTCGAGTAAAAGTGAAAGTCACCCAGTAAAATATTACTTGAGTAAAAGTCTACAATTATTTGTTTTTAAATATACTTAAGTATTGTAAGTAAAAGTATAAATCATTTCAAATGACTTACAAATTTATATTAGTAATTACAAATTACTTATATTAAGAAAACGACACTATTTTCTTGTTTTTAAAATGTATCGATAGTAGGGGGACATTCCAACACTCAGACATAATTTACAAACAAAGCATTTGTGTTTCGTGAGTCTGCCAGATCAGAGGCAGTAGGGATGACCACTGATGTTCTCTTGATAAGTGTGTGAATTGGACCATTTTCCTTTCCTGCTAAGCCTTCAAAATGTAACAAATACTTTTGGGTGTCAGGGGAAATGTATGGAGTAAAAAGTACATTATTTTCTTTCCGAATGTAGTGAAGTAAAAGTTGTCAAAAATATAAATAGTAAAGTACAGATACCCCCCCCCCAAAACTACTTAAGTAGTACTTTAAATTATTTTTACTTAATTAAGTACTTTACACCACTGATTGTAAAATCAACTGAAAAGCAGTACATACATGCATGGGACCTTGGATAGGTAGAGAGTAGCCTACATGTATCAGAGATAGAAAAACAGAACCTTAAGATAGCAAAAGATCCTGAAATGTTTCTCTGTGGGAGAAGATCCAAAACCCTATTCATCTTTTCATCTGTCTGTAGATGAGCTACATGAAGATTCACTCAGAGAGAGAGAGAGAGGTTTAGTCAGTGCGATACCATTGAACGGTTGCTTTCATAGAGAAAATTAGTGATGTTGGGTTGCGTGCTTGGTGAGAAAGAGGAAGCTGCTGTCATGCTACCCAGGAGACAGAGACCCTGAGGGTCCACATGTCATCTCACAGAAAAACAGTCCTTAATTGGACCCACCCATGCTGATTTTACTTAAGATAGAGAGAATGGTTTCATTGCCTATTTTGACCTGAGATACAGCTACAGTATACAGCTTTTAGGAGATAAGGTTGCGGGACTTATTACTAGAGTTACACCATTATGTTGGTCTCATATTACTGTATTTGATGGCTCAATGTTCAGACTCAATTTTTGATTATAATTGTATGAAAAACTGCGGCAAATTTGTTCAACAGTTGTTTTTTTCGCCCGGTGGATTAATTAAATCAAACAATGTAAGATGTATTCCCCAAAAAATGATTTTGTGTACTAGGAGACCTTCTGTAATAAGACTATCATTAATACCGTAATTGTAAATAGGAATTTGTTCTTAACTGACTTGCCTAGTTAAATAAAGTTTAAAAATAAATACAAAATAAAAAAATACCTCAAGCCAGGCCAAAGAAAAAGGAAACTTTTTAATATGTCCCATAGCCATGAATAGGAACCCAGATTTTAAAAAAAATTGTCACTATAATTTTGGTCGTAAATCCAAAAAGTTATAAAATGTGAAGAAAAAAAGATCCCGACTATGCTTTACCACAGACCTTTCCTATAACGTCTCCTCCCTGAGAAATGTGTAGCAGCACCTCTGCCTGAGTAATACTGTAAGCACCACAGCATAGCGGGTGTTCAGTGTAGGCTCTATGATTGAGTTGTCGTTCTCTCTCTCTCTCTCTCTCTCTCTCTCTCTCCCTCTCCCTCTCCCTCTCCCTCTACCTCTACCTCTACCTCTACCTCTACCTCTACCTCTCTCTCTCTCTCTCTCTAGGTGTGGAGGGCCAGGCAGTGGAGATCTGTAACTTGGTAGATATAAGGAGGGAGTTCAACCATGAAATTGCAATGAGGTTAGCATCAGATGTGGACAGCAAGGATCGATTCTTCACAGACCTCAACGGATTCCAGGTACTGTTACTGTATGACACAGATCTCTGTTTCTCTCTCTCTTTCACTCTCTCTCTTTCTCACTACCACTCTCTCTGTTCAGGCACGGCAGTGCCGTTCAATGAGAGAATGTTCATTTGTTTCGTACACACGGAAGGATAAGTGTAGAGGTTAATCGTTCACAGCTGTACAATTAGTTTATTATTGTGTCATTTTAACGTTAAATGGCTCCTTGTGTGCTTTAGTAGGTTTTTAAGTTATCTGAAAGAGGGCAGGAGATAAAACTGACATCTGTCCCCTCGCCCCGACCTGGGCGCGAACCAGGGACGCTCTGCACACGTCAACAGTCACCCTCGAAGCATCATTACCCATCGCTCCACAAAAGTCGCGGCCCTTGAAGAGCAAGGGGAACCACTACTTCAAGGTCTTAGAGCAAGTGACGTCACCGATTGAAACGGCACTAGCGCGCACCACCGCTAACTAGCTAGCAATTTCACATCGGCTACACAAAGAAACATAGAAAACAGAACCATGTACAGTATACTAGCTATAGCCCAGAGCTCTGCAGTACACCAGCTACTGTCACACATTCCAACCCAAAAAATACTGTTTCTTGCTACTGAACTGGCTTGTGCTTGGTCAATTATGACATGATTAGCAATTAACTATGATAGAAATGGCTATTTTGTAGCATTAGCTTGACATTGGAACTAGCTGAATGGGGAAATATTAGCTGTCCAAGTTCCCAGAAGGGACTTCATTGACGTCTTCCATTTTGTGTCATGACATAAAGTTTTGAATTGTAAACAAAAGCTGAAACGATTTGAATTTGTTTGTGGGAGAATCTTCAGACAGATCAGTATTTGAGCGCCTTTGCCAATTCGATACGCTGCCATAGAGGCTGCCCCCCCCCCCCCCCCCTCAATCTCTATTTGCATGTTTTTGGCAGTCTGACCTTGATTTCAGGGATTAAGAGGGATTTACTGCCATCAGAGATGAAACGCAACTCAATGCTTAACGCAAATTAAAAACAACAACTTACTTGAACAGCTTCCCGCAGCCATTGTAGTCAAAACAAACTGGTCGGCTTAATTAAGATAAAGATCCCACTCAACACACCTGTTCTCTGGTGATTCAGTATGCTTGGGGCCAGGAGTTTTTCCCCTACAAGAAAATCTGGGTCCTCGTTAAAGTCTAGGGCTCTGAGTTTTTCCTGGTCAGGTCACATGGTCAGGAAGTACTCCTGATGCTATGTCATAGCACTCTTGTTTCTCAAGTACCCGCATTGCGCGCCGAGGCTCATTGCACTTCAGTCCATAGCGTCACTGTATAAAGCGTGGGTATTGTGTAACCATGCTAGGTATGTTGTCTGCAGATACAGCCCAGAAGAACCATGTCCAAGCTTCCCCTTCAAGCCAACTTCTATCCCATGACCAGCATGGCCTACATCCAGGACCCCGGTACCAGACTGACCCTGCTCACTGCACAGTCTCTGGGCTCCGCCAGCCTTGTGAGTGGTGAGTGCAAGCCGGTGGATTTGTTTTCTGTTGTCTATTGGAAGGGCATCAGTACTTCAATTCTCCGGGAAAGATGACATCCCTGCTCGATTCTAAGCTTGCCATCTGTATACCAGTGGAGGCTGCTGAGAGGAGGACGGCTCATAATAATGTCTGGAAAGGAGCTAATGGAACGGCATCAAACAAATAGAACCCACATGTTTGATGTATTTGATACCATTCCACTCATTCCACTCCAGCCATTAACACGAGCCAGTCCTCCCCAATTAAGTTGCCACCAACCTCCTGTGGTGTATACAGTACATAATGTCATCAGCTATTTCGGCACCAGGATGTGAAAAGAGAGGGAGAAAAATGAGTAAAGTTTCTATAATGCTGTTTCTGGCCAAGCTTTAAAAGACATAACGTTCTGTACTTTGATGAATTTCTCCTATGTGACCAGAAGACAACGTGATATGGAAATATTTCTGAAGATAACTTTTGATCTTTCCCCTCCAGGCCAGTTGGAGGTGATTATGGATCGTCGGCTGAACCAGGATGATAACCGCGGGCTGGGCCAGGGTGTCCTGGACAACAAAGTTACCCCCAGCACTTTCCGCCTGCTCCTGGAGAAGAGGGCCAAGACCGATGGGGTACTTTCAACAGGAGTTTGAGATTGAGCTCTGTAGTTTGTAATTCTACTGTAGTTTACTGATGTTCACTGACTTTTGAAGGTCAATAACGGAGACTTGATTAACACTAGAAAAGCCTTGGCTCAGGGGACCCCCCCCCCCCCCTTTGAGCCAATGACTTGTTTTTTGGAGTATATGTATATAAATATATGCTATTGGAAAAAGTGTCATTTGATTGTGTTTATTAAGGTCTTAAGTAACATTATAATACGAAATAACAATTATTTCAAATAACATAATGGTATTTTCATTAGGTTATGTTACTTTCGGCTATATGGAAAAAACACTAAAACACCAAAATTCAAGAGTCAAATCCATCACAAAGAAATCCATTAGAATTTTGTTTTGGCAGGTCTTAAGAAACATTATATAAATAAGGAAATGTTTTTCAAAAGAACAGAATAACATATTTTAAGTTGTATTACCAGTCTTTGCTTAGTAGGCTGAGCTGTGCTGCTCATGTGGTAAACAAATGGAACAGTGGTTATTCTTGGAAAAAGTGATACTTTGAAATAGAGCTCACCTCTTGAATTTTGAGAGTTATTTGACAAAGGTAAGTGTTTTAGAAACTTCAGAATCCACTCTTTCTGATACTAGATATAAATCAAAACATCTTACTTGTGTGTGACTCTGTAGGATTTGAAAAAATGACTTTTTGGCGCTCCGTTTCCCTGCCTCTGTGTCAATTCCATGCTGTGCCCATCTCTTCATCTACAATTTGTCAATTGATAATATTGTCACCCATCAGACTATTGTCAATTTAATCTTGTCTTTAGGCTAACTCTATTATTATACAGTGCCTTGCGAAAGTATTCGGCCCCCTTGAACTTTGCGACCTTTTGCCACATTTCAGGCTTCAAACATAAAGATATAAAACTGTATTTTTTTGTGAAGAATCAACAACAAGTGGGACACAATCATGAAGTGGAACGACATTTATTGGATATTTCAAACTTTTTTAACAAATCAAAAACTGAAAAATTGGGCGTGCAAAATTATTCAGCCCCCTTAAGTTAATACTTTGTAGCGCCACCTTTTGCTGCGATTACAGCTGTAAGTCGCTTGGGGTATGTCTCTATCAGTTTTGCACATCGAGAGACTGACATTTTTTCCCATTCCTCCTTGCAAAACAGCTCGAGCTCAGTGAGGTTGGATGGAGAGCATTTGTGAACAGCAGTTTTCAGTTCTTTCCACAGATTCTCGATTGGATTCAGGTCTGGACTTTGACTTGGCCATTCTAACACCAGGATATGTTTAATTTTGAACCATTCCATTGTAGATTTTGCTTTATGTTTTGTATCATTGTCTTGTTGGAAGACAAATCTCAGTCCCAGTCTCAGGTCTTTTGCAGACTCCATCAGGTTTTCTTCCAGAATGGTCCTGTATTTGGCTCCATCCATCTTCCCATCAATTTTAACCATCTTCCCTGTCCCTGCTGAAGAAAAGCAGGCCCAAACCATGATGCTGCCACCACCATGTTTGACAGTGGGGATGGTGTGTTCAGCTGTGTTGCTTTTACGCCAAACATAACGTTTTGCATTGTTGCCAAAAAGTTCAATTTTGGGTTCATCTGACCAGAGCACCTTCTTCCACATGTTTGGTGTGTCTCCCAGGTGGCTTGTGGCAAACTTTAAACAACACTTTTTATGGATATCTTTAAGAAATGGCTTTCTTCTTGCCACTCTTCCATAAAGGCCAGATTTGTGAAATATACGACTGATTGTTGTCCTATGGACAGAGTCTCCCACCTCAGCTGTAGATCTCTGCAGTTCATCCAGAGTGATCATGGGCCTCTTGGCTGCATCTCTGATCAGTCTTCTCCTTGTATGAGCTGAAAGTTTAGAGGGACGGCCAGGTCTTGGTAGATTTGTCTGATACTCCTTCCATTTCAATATTATCGCTTGCACAGTGCTCCTTGGGATGTTTAAAGCTTGGGAAATCTTTTTGTATCCAAATCCGGCTTTAAACTTCTTCACAACAGTATCTCGGACCTGCCTGGTGTGTTCCTTGTTCTTCATGATGCTCTCTGCGCTTTTAACGGACCTCTGAGACTATCACAGTGCAGGTGCATTTATACGGAGACTTGATTACACACAGGTGGATTGTATTTATCATCATTAGTCATTTAGGTAAACATTGGATCATTCAGAGATCCTCACTGAACTTCTGGAGAGAGTTTGCTGCACTGAAAGTAAAGGGGCTGAATAATTTTGCACGCCCAATTTTTCAGTTTTTGATTTGTTAAAAAAGTTTGAAATATCCAATAAATGTCGTTCCACTTCATGATTGTGTCCCACTTGTTGTTGATTTTTCACAAAAAAATACAGTTTTATATCTTTATGTTTGAAGCCTGAAATGTGGCAAAAGGTCGCAAAGTTCAAGGGGGCCGAATACTTTCGCAAGGCACTGTATGTGTGAAATGAATTTAGAAATAGTTTTGGTGTAGTTTCGATGGGCCATCAGCTACACAGGCTTACTAACGGGGAATGAGAGCAGTGGGGAAAAATGACATGTTGACATGACATTTTGTTAGCGATATTAAGATTTTAACAATGACAGAGTGTTATATAGACTTATTTAGGAAAAGTCAAGGACGGGGGGACATGACTTTAAAAATGGCAGAGTAAAAAAAAAAGTACATTTGTTTTGCGTTCACATGACGCTCTCATCTTTTGTAGTGTTAAGACATTCGGGTTAAAACATGGTCATGTATTACTTTATGATCATTCGTCTCTTTTTCCCCAGAGTATTGTCCTAATGTCCCTGGCTCTGCTTTGATATTTCTAGGGGGAGAAACCCTCACCCCTCAGCTACCCGTCTCTGCTGAGTCACGTGTCGTCGTTGTACCTGAACCACCCTCTGATCTCCATGGCTGTCAGCACGGAGGCACAGTCCCTGTCCTTGTCCGCCTTCACCCCGCTGGCCTCATCGCTGCCCTGTGACATCCACTTGGTCAATCTACGCAGCATACAGTCCAAGGTAATGCTACGGAGTTCTTCCTTACAACAAGCTTATGCTTTACATTGTTACTCGTATATCTGTGTCGTAAGGCTTTAATTACATTGCATTTACATGTTGTTTTGTAGTGATTTAATCATTGCTTTGTATTTGCATATCCATGGAGTTGAGACATGAACCGTTCCAATTATGTAGCTAGTAACAAAAAACGCTCAGATCATTTGCTACTGTATGTAATAATATTTTAATACAACGTTGTTATTAGAGTAGTTACAGGGTTACTACACCAGAGCAACTTCATAGAAAGACTAAGAGTTACCAAGTTTTCGAAAGAGATGACTTTTACCGCTGTGTTCTCATAGTCATGCTGTTTATTAAGATCCACCTTGGCTGTATTGATTTAAACCTACCTGGTTTCATCTCTTGTTTGTTAGGACAAAACACACACTCAGCACTCCTCCATTAATTGTCTTTATATCATCTCTGTAAATACACTACATCTCTGTGTTGTACATCTTCTATAATCTCCTACTTTGTTGTCGCATGCCCCGTTAACTCTGATGATAGAGCTGTCTCTCATGTTAAAGATCGAGCTAATTGTTCCGCTAAGAAGGGGAATCTGCTGACCAATTTGCTCAACTATCGATTGTAAAGACATGCTCTGACATCCAATTTGACTCTGAGAACAAATCAAAAGAGGAGACGGTAGCGTGGAATGTGTTAGAGACGAGGGCTTTGTATGGATTTACACGAATACTCACATGATGACACCACTGCCACTACTACCAGCCCACTTAGTATGCACTGTGGCATCTCTCCATTTACTCAGCCAGGGACTGTGGATGGAAAAGAAACACCATTTCTGGAGGGAGGATGAAATTGACTTGGACTTGTGCTGTCAGCTAGTAAACTACAGTAGTTACCCTGTTTTAGAGTCAGACCTGGGTTTAAATACGATTTGAAATCTTTGAAATACCTTAAGCCTTTGCTCTCGCCTTCATGGAGTTCCAGATAGGAGTGTTTGCAGTGTTGAAACTACTCTATTGGTCCATTAAGCCAGTCAATTTTTGAATAGTATGTGAACCCAGGTCTGTTTTAGAATCAGCTCCTCGAACATGGCTGTGGAAATGCAGCTGACCTGTGAAAGGGTGGTCTCTATAATTGCTCCAGTGTTGAGGCTGGGGGGGGGGCGACAGTTGGGGTCTTTGTGGGGACTAAATAATTTGTCACTGGTCCTACAGGAGGACGGGGGTGGTCCGTCGGACGAGGCGGCTTTGATTCTGCACAGAAAAGGCTTTGACTGCGCCTTCTCCAATAGGAATACAGGGCTACTGTGTGCCACCACGCAGGGGAAGGTAAACCTGCCACACACATGCCGACACGCTGACACACACACAGGAGCACACAGGCACAGGCATAAACACACAGAGAGACACCCGTGCATGCATGCACACAAACACGCACATGCACATCAAAATGAAAGAGATATACTGAAAAAAAATTAACTCAACATTTGAAGTGTTTCATGAGCTGAAATAAAATATCCCAGAAATGTTCCATATGCAAAAAAATAATTTCTCACAAATCTGTTTACATCCCTGTTAGTCAGCATTTCTCCTTTGTCAAGATAATCTGTCCATCTGACAGGTGTGGCATTTCAAGAAGCTGATCAGCATGATCATTACAGAGGTGCACCTTGTGCTGAGGACAATAAAAGGCCACTCTAAAATGTGAAGTTTTGTCACACAACACAATGCCACAATGTCTCAAGTTTTGAGGGAGCGTGCAATTGGCATGCTAACTGCAGGAATGTCCACCACTGTTGCCAGAGAATTGAATGTTCATTTCTCTACAATAACGTCATTTTAGAGAATTTGTCAGTACGTCCAATCAACCTCACAATCGCAGAT
This sequence comes from Oncorhynchus clarkii lewisi, assembly GCF_045791955.1. Lineage (NCBI taxonomy): Eukaryota > Metazoa > Chordata > Actinopteri > Salmoniformes > Salmonidae > Oncorhynchus > Oncorhynchus clarkii. The sequence goes on along the minus strand of NC_092158.1, from coordinate 16,990,052 downwards.
CACATGTAACCAATCCAGCCCAGGACCTCCAATTCCGGCTTCTTCACCTGCAGGATTGTCTGAGGCCAGCCACTCAGACAGCTGATGAAACCGAGGAGTATTTCTGTCTGTAATAAAGCCCTTTTGAAAAACTCATTCTGATTGGCAGGGCCTGGCTCCCCAGTGGGTGGGCCTATGCCAATTCATGTGAAAACCATAGATTAGGGCCTAGGTAATTTATGTCAATTAACTGATTTCCTAATATGAACTGTAACACAGTGAAACCTTAGAAATGTTTTGCAGGTTGCGTTTATATTTTAGCTCAGTATACTCAAGCCTATTAATATTTTCTAAAATAGTAGGATCTTTCATCATGATCAAAGCCGGCGTGAAATACTTTTATTAAACCATCAACTCCTTTTATAATGGGAATATAACGTCACTGTTCATGTTTGGTTTGGTTCTCTCACAGATCCACACGGAGAAGCTGTTTTCAGAACTGAGATTCCAGAGCATCATCCCCGTATCCCTGACTCTGATGCATACGACTGAGGGAGGGTCGAGCAAAGAGGAAATCAGACTGAAACCAATGGAGATCAGCACATACCGCGTGCAGCTGACATGACAGCTGGCCAGAGAGCCTAGTGCCTAGTCTGCCACGGCACATGCCCAAAATCTGGCCTCTGTTCCTGTGCCGAAAAACATTGTCAGCGAGGCTATGCAGAAGCCTAGGGACATAGTACATCTTTGGAACAGACGGAAGGAGGGAAAGAGGAAGAGAGAAAGAAGGAGAGAGGGAGGAGGATTAGGAAGGAGGGAGGAGGGGAAGAAAGGAGGAGAAGGAAATGGAACTTGATTAAGCTTCATTTTAAAAGTGCAGTATGATATTGTTTGAATCCAGTATCACTAGTTATCCTGCAGTTTCAGGTTCTGTATGTGTTGTGAAGGTTTGTGTTGCAATTTCACTTGAACTCACTCTACTGAGAAGACCACAGGTCCACATTTCCTTTTCCACTAATATGATTTTGTACAATGTGATTCCTTGTCTTGTTTTACCAAGGTATGGTTTCAATCATAGTGAATATTGCTTAATGTCCTTGGCATGCCGAAAAAAAGATTTGAACGACAACTGATTCTAAATATATATTTTTTATATGTTTCATTGCAAGTGAGATGCAGTTTTTATTTTTCCAAAGAGCAAAAATGTGCCTTATTTCTCAATTTCATAATGAGCCCAATGTACATATGTTGTTCCCCTTGGAGAAAAATGTACGTTAGAATTTACTATCAATGCGAAATTACTGCAGCAAATAGTTATATAATTGACATGTGACATCACATTCATTGATATAGGTCTGTTATTGTGACCGTCATATACATATTGTTGTGAATTATCCCGTTTTTGTTGTTTTACACAGCTATGCCACTCTTAGTACAGCGCACCAGTCAGTCAGATGTTTTGATCAAGAAATGTTCAAAGGTGTATCAATAATAAAGCCTTTTAATCAGTTGCAGTTGCAGGAAAACGGCACCGCGGGTTAACTTGGAATGTCCACACTGTGTTGAGTGTTACTGTTACTGTGAAAACAGACACACCCCACAAGCTGTTCCTCTCTGGGAAAATGTCCTAATTGGATGTTGGTGAAAAAAACACACCTGTAGCGTTAACTTTCAAAGCCGGTTTCCCAGATATGGAAAAACCCAGGTTCTGCATTAGAAAGCACTTTCAATGGAAATTTGGCATTGAACATGCTTTTTAGTCCAGGACTAGGCTTAATCTGTGTCCGGGAAACCGACACTCAGCGTGGTTTATTATAATCTGCAATTGATTGAATTGGGGCCTACAGCCTAGATATCAAACTATGCAACTGATCCAACTCACCATTGATGCAGCAATCCCCTCTTTTCTCCTCATGCATCTGAATGAGTTGAATCCTCTAACTCTACAATAGTTAGTCATTACATTCTTGAGACACATTTTGTTACTATGGCCAAAAGCGTACGACTGCTTGCTTAAGCATATGACACATGCCAAAGGTCACAAATCCTGTCATATTTGCGCAACTATTTTTGTTTTGTTCCGTTCTTGCCTGTGATCTTGGCTAACAAATGGAATGCCTTAAACTGGTACCTTGACTGAGCCATTTTCAAATCCACTTCAACATGTTGCCATGGGTTTTTTTAATTAATGTTTTGAACACGTTTGTGAAGTTCCAAGGAGATGGAAATGTTCCCTTACATTTCCTGGGGTGTTTTTAGGTGAGTGTATCTTATGTGTTATACGGAAGAATGCCTAGCTATTCTGGTGGTCAAATAATTGCACCTTCACTGTCATGGTAAGGAATTAGAATTCTTGGGACATTGGTTGCAATTTTTTATTAATGTCTATTTGTGTCAATGTAAATGAATGTGGAAATGGTTGTTCCGTAATGTTTGAATGTGAATGGGAATGTCAAAGCTAGTTTAATAGTTTTATCACATCTGATTAAATTATGGGGGAAAATGTATTATCTCCTTTATGAGTGACAAAAGTAAATTTCAAGACAGAAGATGGTCTAGGAGGATTTGAAATGAAAAGCATATTTGAGAAACAATACACTTTACTTGGTATAGAATTGTAATTGTTCTATTTTCTGTCTTTGAAACTCAGCATTAGGGTATGGTGTTATGCGCAAATCTCTTTCTACCAATGTTGCTTGTTGAGAGTAAAATGTTGTCATTGTTTATCTTTCTGTAAATGTCATATAATGGGAGAATAAAAAATAATAAAATCCAAGTTAGTTTTGTCGATTAAATAAAGTGCATAAAACCATTTGCACTTGTTGTATGCAAGACAATATTTCCCCCAAAAAAGGAACTCAGTCTGGCTTTCAACTTAATCTTAACAGCTGTAATAGTAGGCTGCACAAGGTGCAATTTCAAAATTGGATAGTGCATCATCAGTTTTCCTCTTGTCATGCCAGTCATTGCACAGTCATAAAGTTGAAATTGGAAGTTTACATACATTTAGGTTGGAGTCATTAAAACTAGTTTTTCAATCACTCCACAAATTTCTTTTTAACAAACTATAGTTTTGGCAAGTTGGTTAGGACATCTACTTTGTGCATGACACAAGTCATTTTTCCAACAATTGTTTCAGACAGATTATTTAACTTATAATTCACTGTATCACAATTCCAGTGGGTCAGAAGTTTACATACACTAAGTTTACTGGGCCTTTAAACAGCTTGGAAAATTCAAAAAAATGATGTCAATGCTTCAGAAGCTTCTGATACTGACATAATTTGAGTCAATTGGAGGTGTATTTGGATGTATTTCAAGGCCTATCTTCAAACTCAGTGCCTCTGCTTGACATCATGGGAAAATCAAAAGAAATCAGCCAAGACCTCTGAAAAAGAATTGTAGACCTCCACAAGTCTGGTTTATCCTTGGGAGCAATTTCCAAATGCCTGAAGGTACCACGTTCATCTGTACAAAGAATAGTACACAAGTATAAACACCATGGGACCACGCAGCCGTCATACCGCATCTGTCTCCTAGAAATGAACGTACTTTGGTGGGAAACAGGTACAAAAGTATCTATATCCACAGTAAAACTAGTCCTATATCGACATAACCTGGAAGGCCGCTCAGCAAGGAAGAAGCCACTGCTCCAAAACCGCCATAAAAAAATCCAGACTACAGTTTGCAACTGCACATGGGGACAAAGATCACACTTTTTGGATAAAAGTCCTCTGGTCTGATAAAACAAAAATAGAACTGTTTGGCCGTAATGACCAACGTTATGTTTAGAGGAAAAAGGGGGAGGCTTGCATCATGTTGTGGGGATGCTTTGCTGCAGGAGGGCCTGTGCACTTCACAAAATAGATTGCATCATGGGGCAGGAAAATTATGTAGATATATTGAAGCAACAGCTCAAGACATCAGTCAGGAAGTTAAAGCTTGGTCGCAAATGGGTCTTCCAAATGGACAATGACCCCAAGCATACTTCCAAAGTTGTGGCGAAATGGCTTAAGGACAACAAAGTCAAGGTATTGGAGTGGCCATCACAAAGCCCTGACCTAAATCATATAGAACATTTGTGGGCAGAACTGAAAAAGCGTGTACGAGCAAGGAGGCCTACAAACCTGACTCAGTTACACCAGCTTTGTCAGGAGGAATGGGCCAAAATTCACCCAACTTATTGTGGGAAGCTTGTGGAAGGCTACCCGAAACATTTGACCAAGTTAAACTATTTAAAGGCAACGCTACCAAATACTAATTGAGTGTATGTAAACTTCTGACCCACTGGGAATGTGATGAAAGAAACAAAAGCTGAAATAAATCATTCTCTCTACTATTATTCTGACATTTCACATCCTTCAAATAAAGTGGTGATCCTAACTGACCTAAGACAGGGAATTTTTACTAGGATTAAATGTCAGGAATTGTGAAAAGCTGAGTTTAAATGTATTTGGCTACAGTGTATGTAAACATTCGACTTCAACTGTACGTACAGTATGTAAACACATCGCTCCGGATGCATGATTGTTCCTAAAAGTATTCATGTTTATTTTATACCAGTTTCAAGTTATAAACACTTGCTTAGTCATCCAAATCAACATGATTTTAAAAAAATCTATTAATTCTTAAATTAATATATTTAATTTTTAACATCTATTTTAAATTCGGGGTGGACTGTACTGTAGGACTAATGGTTCTGGTTCTGCAAAGTCTTGCTTGCTGTGCCTTCAGATGTTTATGAGTCTCTGCATCAACCCAAAGACAGAGCAGGATGGGTTTCTAGACATATTATGGGCTGGTTACCCAGACCAAGATTAAGCCAAGTTCTGGACTGAAAATCACTTTCACTGGAGATTCTAAATTGAGCATGTTTTTGTAGTTTAGGCTTCATCTGGGTGTCTCAAAAACTGGCCCATATGTAATCTACACACTAAATTAACTTGTCTCTCTCTCTCTTTTCATTTCTTTCATTATCACTAAAAGTACTGTATGTCGTCCTCTTTTCCAGGAAGGGATGCATCCGAGGGGTTGTTGGCCATGGCAAACGACAATCCATGTAAATCATGGAGAAAAGGAGTGGGAAACCAAGAAAACATTGAAATTAGCAAAAATATAACAACATCTATTTTAGTCTTGGTAATTCATTTTTCAACATCTTTAGATATTAGGCCTATATGACTCTACATTGCAGACATTACAGTTTAAAGTAAGAGTATGTTCCAACAGCTTGGGTTAGCCATTATATTTACACTAAAAGTCTAATCTAAAGCAGTAATTCCCTATCCTGGTCTGCAGTTTGTCAGGGTTTTCACTGAGTTTGGTGTCATCTGTTCCTTCGCTAGCTGGCACCGACGCCTGGCAGCTGCGCTACAGTGCTGTTCAGGCTTTGGTGTAAGTATGCTGAGGGCTCAGCGGAGCCGTGTTGCAGGAAGGGCTAAGGAATGTGGCCTGGATCGCTCTGCAGGAACACCTGAGCCAAGAAACAGACCAGAGAGTCCGAGACGCCCCCAGGGTTCTAGAGGTACTAAATTGTACATACTGAGTGTGTGTTGTCTAAGGTTTTCCTGGTCATGTCACATGGTCAAGAAGTACTCTGGGCCTTATCTCAAATGTCAACTTACTCTCAAATAAAAGAGATGTCTGACTTTTAATATCCAACCGCTGTGTTGTCACAACAACTGCCTTTCCCTTTACAAAGCATTGGCTAATTCGCAAACAGATCTGGTTACCAGATTAGAGCTGAATCAAGTCGTTAGGAAAGTCCTAATTTGTCACAGTCTGTAGTATGGCAGATTCTGGAAACGAATATATAGCGTACACTGTCATGGTGTTGCACTAATAAAAAGTTTAAATATTGAGGAACAAGACTACAATAGACAGCTCAAACCAACCAGTCGTCTTTTTACAGCTCGTCTCTCAGCAGGAAGAGGTGGTGTTACACCTGGGACTGCTGGCTGACATCGTTTTATACGCAGTACCAACTGGGAAGACAATGCCAGGGCACCTGGTACATGTCATACTCCTGACAGTCTGCCTGAGCCTACAGCACAACACAGATTACATGGGGAAAGCATCAGGATGTAGCTACGGGATATTCAAACATTAAACACCTGCACAGATGGCATGATGCCCTTATATTAGTCTCCTCGATAAGTCATGTGTTATTATGGCATAGTGCAACGCTACAGATGTGAACTTCAGTGAACTTGAATACACTTTGCTGATGTTAAGGTTAAACTAATCATAAACCAAATACATTTTGGGGAAAGAATTCATATTATTCCAATTAGCAGACACCTATCCAAAGCAACTGACAGTCCAGTTAGTGTATAGCTTTTTCGTATGTACGTGAATCCATGACCTTGGTGCACTCGTACAAACTGATCAACACATGACCAAAGTAAATATTTTAGGTTTGTTAGAATAGTCATGGAACTCTTACTGGTGCTGAATCATCTTGAAAAGGTCCCAGTCCACAAATAATCTACCCTGGATGTAACATGAAGTGCACTGAGACCAGTATGTTAGGATATGATTGTTAGCATGACTCACACTGAGACAAAGCTAAAAGAGAAACAGAAGTTTACAGACGTCTTTTAATGTTTTTCAACAACAACACAATTTACACCCATTAGTTGCACGTACGTGCACACACACACCCAAGAACACATGTATTTTTCTTCAATGCGGTTTGAAATTGAGGTCCGTTTCTTTGAGTAGAAAAAACAATTAGTCATGTTAAAAACATAATAAATGACTATGTTTATTTTATACATATAGTACAATGCCTTTTAAAAAAATCATGAAGATGGAATTTGCTTCTTTGGTATCCACTCATGTTTCCAGAGCTGTGAGAGAAGAAGAAATATCCCAGCCAAAAGATTCCAATACTATTTAGAAGATGCTTTTATCCAAAACGACCTACAGTCATGTGTATCGGCGGCCCCCAGAATTGAACCCACAACCCTGGTGGTGTAAGGGCCATGCTCTACCAACTGAGCCTTACAGGATCACTATGAAGTTGCAAAGGTGAACGACACATAATACAATTCAAGTTCTTGCCGTTTTACAAGTAGGCTAATCTGTAAACTTGGTACATAGGTTATTTTTCCACACACATTGATATGTACTAAAAAGGACCCAAGATCTGTCCCCTCTGATTCAGAGGGGTCGGGTTAAATGTGGAAGACACATTTTGGTTGAATGCATTCTGTTGTGCAACTGACTAGGTATCCTCTTCCCAGTCTACCTTGAGCCTTTTCAAATTGGGCTTTGGAGACATATCAGTACAGACCCAGTGCAATACTGGCTCTCCCAGGTAAAAGAGAGCAGGAATCTGTTCTGTATATACCGAGGCATTGTCCAATGACATCAGAAGGGAATCCAGGGAATCTAAAGAGAAAACACAGTGTTTGTCTTGATTTACTAAAAAACGATATGTGTTAATAGCTAAGACATAACCATATTATTCATTATCATTATAATTACCAAGGCCCTAAATATTTATTGACCATGTAAATAACTCAGGGCTTGGTCCTATCATTACAGTACAAAGTGCACTCTCTTTCCAAGTTGACCAAAATAACAGCTATGCCCATTAGGGTTTATAATAGGCACTATTAAGGTCTCATTGATAACCCACGATTTAGAATTTTGCCATGGCACAAACCAAGCAAGAGCAGCTCTGTACAGGCCAGAGGAAGCTCAATGTGGTCTCCCTCTCCCATGCATTTCAGTCCAGCTCTGTGCTGTTGAGGGAACATCTGATTACTTTGAGGTGTACAGCAGGGTTGGGGTCAATTCCGTTTCAATTCCAGTCCATTTAGAAAGCAAAAGAAATTCCCATTCCAAATGTTCCTAATTAAAAAGCATTGGAGAATTGGAATTTCAGTGTATACTTTCTGAATCAACTGTACTTTAAATGAAATTGACCCCAAACCTAGCGTCCAGTGAAATAGCCACACATATTAGATTTTGTCACCATCTGCTGGGAATTCTGTGAACAGTAGAAGAAAACGGTTGGGGATGGAAAGCGGGACATTGACAGCAGAATTATGATCATATGGGCACGTTTTAAAATGTTTTGCAACGGGAAATGAACATATGGTCAGCTGTTTTTTCACCCGAATTGCTAACAACCCATGCGCAACCATCGACTATAGCCAATGTGATAATGTGAAAATCTGAGGCCCGCACCCAACCCTAACCAGCTTCAGGCTACATACAGTAAGAGACAGCATAACTCGTTTTTGGTAGAGGGTGCAGTATTTTTTGTTGTTGCCTAATTTAAATATGTTTTGTTTATAATTTCTAACATTTTGGTAGGTTATTTCGAGAGTTTCGAGAGGTTCTATCTGCATTTTTGTCAAAAATTAGTTATTGACATAGCCGTGTTCTGTTCAATGGTTTCTACCAATATAGTACTCTAAATAACCCAATCCATGTTGATAAGCTTAAAAGAATAAAATATAAAAATCGCTGACACCATTTAAACCAATGAGGGTTTGGAACTTTAAAGCCAATTATCTCAGAATCATCATCTTGCAGAGAACCTTATAGCCCCAAGCTCTCAATTTGTTAGTCAACTGTGTGTAATTAGATACATGTAACTTCTTTTCTGTCATTATATGTTGCCCTAGAATACAAAATAAATCCTTGCTCACCAGAATGTCATAAATCAATAGAATTAATGCACTATATGTATACAACTATGTGGACACTCCTTCAAATTAGTGGATTCTGCAATTTCAGCCACACCCATTGCTGACAAAATGGAGCACACAGCCATGCAAGCTTCATAGACAAACATTGGCAGTAGAACTGAAGAGCTCAGTGACTATCAACGTGGTACCGTCATAGGATGCCACCTTTTCCAAGTCAATTTGCCAATTTTCTGACAAGCTAGAGCTGCCTGGTCAACTGTAAGTGCTGTTATTGTGAAGTGGAAATGTCTAGGAGAAAAAAAGAAAAAAAAGACTTACGAAGTGGTAAGTCACACAAGCTCACAGAATGGGACTTCACAGAACGGGACCGTCAAGTGCTGAAGCGCACAGCAAGTAAAAATCGTCTGTCCTCGGTCGCAACACTCACTACCAAGTTCCAAACTGCCTCTGGAAGCAACTTCAGCACAAGTACTGTTCATTAGGTGCTTCATGAAATGGGTTTCCATAGCCGAGCAGCAGCACACAAGCCTAAGTTCACCATGCGCAATACCAAGCGTCGGCTGAAGTGGTGTAAAGCTCGCCACCATTGGACTCTGGAGCAGTGGAAACATGTTCTGTGGAGTGATGAATCACACTTCACCATCTGGCAGTCTGATGGACAAATCTGGGTTTGGCAGATGCCAGGAGAATGCTACCATAGTGCCAACTGTAAGTTTGGTGGAGGAAGAATAAGGGTCTGGGGCTGTTTTTCATGGTTCAGGCTAGGCACCTTTGTTCCAGTGAAGGAAAATCTTAACACTACAGCATACAATGACATTCTAGACGTTTCTGTAGTTCCAACTTTTTGGCAAAAGTTTGGGGAAGGCCCTTTCCTGTTTCATCATGACAATGCCCCGTGCACAAAGCAAGGTCCATACAGAAATGGTTTGTCGAGAACGGTGTGGAAGAACTTTACTGGCCTGCACAGAACCCTGACCTCAACCCCATCAAACACCTTTGGGATTAATTGGAACGCCAACTGTGAGCCAGGCCTAATCGCCCAACATCAGTGCCCGAACTCACTAATGCTTTTTTGGCTGAATGGAAGCAAGTCCCCGCAGCAATGTTACAACTTCTAGTGGAAAGCCTTCCCAGAAGAGTGGAGGCTGTTATAGCAGCAAAGGGGTGAACAACTCCATATTAATGCCCATGATTTTGGAATGAGATGTTCGATGAGCAGGTGTCCACATACTTTTGGTCATGTAGTGTACTTCAATCTTGTTGACATTGTAAAGATGTATCTGTCATCTCTACTTCTTTTGCAGTACCAGGAGGCACCAGTGAGAAAATACAATACAAAAATAAGAAAAATCAGGGGAAAGATTTTTTTTCAGTTTGACCGATTGTAAGGAAAGAGAGCTGTGAAAATGACCCAACATGTTCCTTATCATATTTCAGCTAGGCTTGGATGCATATTTTATGTGTTTGAAATATCAGCTTTTATGAGGCTGATAATTTTTATTTTATTTAACTAGGCAAGTCAGTTAAGAACAAATTCTTGTTTTACAATGGCGGCCAACAAATTTAACAATGACAAATATAACAATGACAAAAATAGAACAACATACAATACATGTAAGTACCTGATTATAGACACAAGAAAGCAGATTAGCACATGTTAATGTCTGTATATTCTTGATTCATCTGTTAGCATGGAAATAACAGGGCATTACTGTGACCGTAACAATTAGAGCGTGCAAGCTAATTCACTCCTTCTTACAGCAATAACACAAAAGCACATCCTAGTTGCCCCCAATATATAACAGGTACCGTACACACATATACAGTGTATTCGGAAAGTATTCAGACCCCTTGACCTTTTCCACATTTTGTTAGTTAAAGCCTTATTCTAAAATTGATTATAAAAAAAATCTTCATCAAAAAAATCCTTGTCAATCCCCGCACAATACCCCATTTTGACAAAGCAAAAATAGTTTTATTATTTTTGCAAATGTATAAAAAAAAATACAAAAAAAATCTACAGAAATATCACATTTACATAAGTATTCAGACTCTTTACTCAGTACTTGTTGAAGCACCTTTGGCACCGATTACAGCCTCAAGTTTTCTTGGGTATTTTCCGAGCTTGGCACACTTATATTTGGGGAGCTTCTCCCATTCTTCTCTGCAGATCCTCTCAAGCTCTGTCAGGTTGGATGGGTAGCGTTGCAGCACAGCTATTTTCAGGTCTCTCCAGAGATGTACGATTGGGTTCAAGTCCGGGCTCTGTCTGGGCCACTCAAGGACATTCAGAATTTGTCCTGAAGCAACTACTGCGTTTTCTGTGAACCTTCGTCCCAGTCTGAGGTCCTGAGAGCTCTGGAGCATCCCAACAGCAGGATGTTGCCACCATCTTGCTTCACCGTAAACCTTGTTTAGAGAAAGGATATCTCAGTTTCAAGGTCACAGCTTAGAGAGAAGAAGCCTCGTGAGGTATTGATCTGTCACATGCATGACCCAGTATTGGTCGGTCACATGAATGAAGCAAACGTTAATGATTAATTAATTATGAAAGAATAAGCTATATAACTGCAAGTATAACTTGTCTGTATATAAGGGAACTAACAGGACTGCCCCGATAGAGCTCCTGACATACAGTGGGGCAAAAAAGTATTTAGTCAGCCACCAATTGTGCAAGTTCTCCCACTTAAAAAGATGAGAGAGGCCTGTAATTTCCATCATAGGTACACTTCAACTATGACAGACAAAATTAGAAAAGAAAATCCAGAAAATCACATTGTAGGATTTTTAATGAATTTATTTGCAAATTATGGTGGAAAATAAGTATTTGGTCACCTACAAACATGCAAGATTTCTGGCTCTCACAGACCTGTAACTTCTTCTTTAAGAGGCTCCTCTGTCCTCCACCTGTTACCTGTTTAAATGGCACCTGTTTGAACTTGTTATCAGTATAAAAGACACCTGTCCACAACCTCAAACAGTCACACTCCAAACTCCATTATGGCCAAGACCAAAGAGCTGTCAAAGGACACCAGAAACAAAATTGTAGACCTGCACCAGGCTGGGAAGACTGAATCTGCAATAGGTAAGCAGCTTGGTTTGAAGAAATCAACTGTGGAAGCAATTATTAGGAAATGGAAGACATACAAGACCACTGATAATCTCCCTCGATCTGGGGCTCCACGCAAGATCTCACCCGGTGGGGTCAAAATGATCACAAAAAATCCCAGAACCACACGGGGGGATCTAGTGAATGACCTGCAGAGAGCTGGGACCAAAGTAACAAAGCCTACCATCAGTAATACACTACGCCGCCAGGGACTCAAATCCTGCAGTGCCAGACATGTCCCCCTGCTTAAGCCAGTACATGTCCAGGCCCGTCTGAAGTTTGCTAGAGAGCATTTGGATGATCCAGAAGAAGATTGGGAGAATGTCATATGGTCAGATGAAACCAAAATAGAACTTTTTGGTAAAAACTCAACTCGTCGTGTTTGGAGGACAAAGAATGCTGAGTTGCATCCAAAGAACACCATACCTACTGTGAAGCATGGGGGTGGAAACATCATGCTTTGGGGCTGTTTTTCTGCAAAGGGACCAGGACGACTGATCCGTGTAAAGGAAAGAATGAATGGGGCCATGTGTCGTGAGATTTTGAGTGAAAATCTCCTTCCATCAGCAAGGGCATTGAAGATGAAATGTGGCTGGGTCTTTCAGCATGACAATGATCCCAAACACACCGCCCGGGCAACAAATGAGTGGCTTCGTAAGAAGCATTTCAAGGTCCTGGAGTGGCCTAGCCAGTCTCCAGATCTCAACCCCATAGAAAATCTTTGGAGGGAGTTGAAAGTCCGTGTTGCCCAGCAACAACCCCAAAACATCACTGCTCTAGGAGAGATGTGCATGGAGGAATGGGCCAAAATACCAGCAACAGTGTGTGAAAACCTTGTGAAGACTTACAGAAAATGTTTGACCTCTGTCATTGCCAACAAAGGGTATATAACCAAGTATTGAGATAAACTTTTGTTATTGACAAAAGTTGTTACTTATTTTCCACCATAATTTGCAAATAAATTAATTAAAAATCCTACAATGTGATTTTCTGGATTTTTTTTCTCATTTTGTCTGTTGAAGTGTACCTATGTTGAAAATTACAGGCCTCTCTCATCTTTTTAAGTGGGAGAACTTGCACAATTGGTGGCTGACTAAATACTTTTTTTGCCCCACTGTATGTTCACTATGGTGCATCAAGTTTTTTGGAACCTCTCTAGCAAGCTGATAATAAACAATTATTAATTTAAGATTGACTTCGAGTGTCCCTGTGTTGTATTTCCACAACAAATCTAAAATTATCACATTGGCAGCTTTCATAATTGTATAGACACCTGTTTCCCTCGCCTCCATTTAACATCTATGGATTGTTCACCCTAATCTCTTGCACACAAGTCTCGTTTGTTTGCTGTTTCCATGGACGCACTGCGGCTAGGTCAAATAAGTACACAAAGAAACAACGTCAATGTCCCACAATGCAGTTTGGATGCGGAAGAGAAGGAAACAACTTCCAGTTGATCGGCATTAGCGTCACGGCAGCAGCGGTAGTGTCCCGGGAGCAGCATTAAGACTTTCGGTTTTCTGATTTTGTCTTCAAATTAAAAGTACAACGGTATGTGTATGATCCAAAATAAATAAAATATGCAGCTTTCCATAGGGCATAATGCTAAAATAACGTTACAAAATTATAACTACATCGGGGAAATATCTAAACTAAAGATAATTACTACTTTATATAAGATTATATTATAAGGTGGAGCACATTGAGAAATGGCTGGAGCTTAAGTAAATTAATGTAAAGAAAATAATATTCTAGAGACCCTACTGATCTTGCACTGGAATCTACCCAGTAGCCATTTCTACTCCACCCATTCCATTGGTCCAAATGCAGGGCACCCAAGTGGCACAGCATTCTAAGGCACTGTAACTCAGTGCAAGAGGCATCACTACAGTCCCTGGTTCAATTCCAGGCTGAATCACATCTGGCTTTGAATGTGAGTCCCATAGGGAACCACACAACTGGCCTAGCATTGTCCAGGGTAGGCCATCATTGTAAATAAAATGTGTTCTTAACTGACTTCCTAGTTAAATAAAAATGGAAATAATGCACTGTAGGCCTATAAATTACATATTGTCTTATATAGAAAAATGTTTCTATGTGCCGATGTAAAAGTGTTGTTGGGAATACTCAGTGGGGTTTGTATAATCTATATGTGGTGTCATTTCATGGGGCTTTGAGTAATGCAGAGTGTTGCTGGCCTTTTACTTCATCCACTCCATTGGCCACAATATGAATCACTGTATATGAAATACTCTGTATTATTGAGAGCCCCATGAAATGACACCATATATACATTCTACAGACCCTATTGAGTATCCCCTACAACCCCTTTACTGTGGCACCCAGAATAGATTTAGCTGTATAAGCCAATATGTATTCCATATACAGTGATTCACATTGTGGCCTTTCATTTGACCTTGGAACATGTTTTAAAACCGATATTTAATGCAAATGTCACTTAAATATGAATAAATAAGATTCATTGTTAATGTTTAGCTAATTATATTTCATATATCATGAATAAATGCAGGTTATTGACATGGTTCTACTATTACATGGGGAACTTTTATTTTGACAAACTTCAAAATTCCATGACCAGGATGTACCTTTTTAGTGTTTCTGACGAGCCGCTGATATGATCAGCTGACAGTTCATTCGTGTTGTTACTGTGCTCGCTATCTAGCGTATCTAACGAAATAATTTAGGGTGGCTAGCTTGCTAGCGGTCGAAATTGGTGTTAATACTGTGGTTCATTTTAATTTTCAATGTGTTCCTCGTAGATTTAAAAAGTGGTATAGTTACACATATTTATTTGACTAACGTTAGTCGTGATATCAAAGGAGCTGTCACTCCTATTTAGCTCTCGTGCAGGATGACTTCTCGGCGACCGGACAATTTTGACGGTTTAGGTTACAGAGGTATTGAGGATCCTGCTTACAGTGGGGGCTACAGTGGAAGGTCATTTAATAATTCTTCTAGTGTGGACCTGCAGAATTGGGTAACAACACCGCCAGATATTCCAGGTAGCCGAAATTTACATTTTGGTGAACGCACGCCCCAATTTGAGGCGGTCCCTGCAGCACCTGGTGCTGAAGATACTCTGCCCACAGCTCCTCCATCCGGTAGGGGACATAATTTCCGCAACACTGACCATTTTCATTCACAACAATGACTACGACACGAAATCGTCACTGTGTCATGAGTGTTTGAATGTGAAATCACTCAACTTTCAACTAGCTAGCTAGCTAGTCCTGAGAATAGAAGAGTCATTGTCAAAAATTTGGACTTTACATTACCGACAGTAACTTATGCGACATACTTCAACTTTAGCGTAACGTTACGTGTCTAGGTACCACAAAAATACGTTTAACTTTCTTTGACTTCGCCCTGAAATCCACGTTTACAATCAGTTACCATTCATATAAATGATTCCTGTGCAGGATAGGGATTCAATGACATTAAAGTACAAAAACACTGAAGAGAGCACAAACTACTGTAGGCCTAGCATAGATCTCTGTTTTTAAACTGTTTTATGAGCCACTGTTCTTGATTGCATGTACTATTGCGCCGATAGAATCCAACCAACTCATAACAACAAGTCCAGAATTACCTACAAGAAGTAAATATTGACAGGACTTCCTTTCAAAGCATCAATGATGAAATAACAAACAGAAACTTGGCATTTGA